>NW_021319083.1:26576543-26634128 GCF_001605985.2 Dendrobium catenatum
ACATGTCATAGGTGCTCGATGGAATGTGCATTGAATGTCTTGGTGGTTCTCGTTCAGTATTATGCTGTCGTCAACTTCTCCTGGATCTAGATGGAGCATCAGAAGTTGATCATCTTGGTCCTTGAGAGCCATGAGAACCTATTCCTTCTGCCCTGCCTTGACTGATCTCAGGTGGTGTGGTGTCAAAAGTAGTATAGCCGATATAAATTGAACGCTACACTCTGGCGGAAAGCTCTGAAACCTGGTCAACTGCTAACTGTAATGAACTAGCATTTTGTCCTTGACCCCCAGCCAGCGGCTCAAGAATAGCACTTGAACGTATGTAATAGTCAGCCTAAGCGATATAAACTTTTTGTCAAGATATGCTTTATATGAACTTTGTAAAAATATATATTTTTGAGACGTATCACTAATTGTTCGCCTGGCGAGCGAGGAAAGAAAGTTTCAGGAGGCTCTATTTGAGGCTGTAGAAAATAGATCGAAGCCCATGATCTATACCACCGTAGGTAAGTACCTAACTCATGATTACCTGTTCCTTCTAGGCGAGTTACTTCCACTACTTATGCTCTCCTATCTTCCCATAGCTCTAGGTAATCTCTATACTGAATAGTCCAATCCAGATCCGCTCTACCTCTTCCATCAATCCTTCTAAAATTTAATTCCATCGGTGGAACATCAGTGAATTGTATTCCCCTGAATTGCCGCATAACACGATCAGGAAGATGCCACTCGGTACGCTTCCAACTAATGAGGGGCACTCTAGCACGCCATATGTCCATCCCCTCCAAACATTCGGCAGGCAAAGTTTCTAGAATGTCTTCCGTGTATGGAGTCATGCTCACTTACATTTATAGAAGTCAAGGATTTCTATTGGTTCCATATAAAGGAAAAATTGATAAGGGCCATAATCCAAAATTTTCGTTTACCTGAGTTAGTCGTAAACCGTCAAAATCATCACGATATGTCAACGTGTTGCTAGAGGGGATCTCACGTATCCGATCTTCAGCCCACCTACATTAAATAGGTTGTAGCATAAGTAATGCAACACATTCGGCAATATAGGTTTAAACTCTTGCTATAAATAAATAAAAATACCTGCAACCAAGAGGTCTTCCACAAAAATCATGTATTTGTGGTACACGCAGTGTGGGTCGGCCAATGTACAATCTCTCCCACGACCATACTTGTAGTAATGTAACACATCCAGCAATATAAGTACGTGTGGGCCTGGTCGCATTACATAGCTCTCTATATAGATGTGCAAGAACAGCAGTTCCAATAGACATTTGACCGAATGAGTCCACATCCATAAGCAAGGGCAACCACTACAAGGAGACATGTGGCCAGGATGTGTCTGGGATCAAAAAACACCCAATCATGAACAAGATGTAAGCCCAGACATGTTGAAGAAATGGACCAGGAGCTAGCTGTTCATATGAATCTTTGTAGAAAGTCCAGCAAAGCCAACGTAAGGGGAGCATTGACTCGAACTGTGAACTACCCATCCTAAAAGTGGCCGTGTCTTCTTCATCGCCTGGAGCATGGTACACAGTTTCTCTGCCTGGATGTGTACCAAGTAGTTCATCACAGCATTCTGGCCATGACTCCCAATGACGACCTAATCCAACAACATTTGGTCCTACGACGGCTGGCCCATCAATTCGTAGTCCCAGTATAACCTACACATCTTGCAGCGTTATTGTCATCTCTCCAACCGTGAAATGAAAAGTGTTCGTAAGCGGACACCATCTCTCGACAAGTGCTATTATGAGATTGTGATCCAAACGTATGAACTGTAGATGTCGAATGTTATGTAGTCCGAGGTTTCATAGAACATAAATCATGCGGGGGCACTCAACCGGCCACTCACGTGCTGTATGTAAATGGGTCGAAGCAACCAAAGGAGATGCCTGTGGCAACGATATAAGAAGAACCAATTAAAAGAAGGATAGAGATGAATGCACTTCATAATATACATAAATACACTTGAATTACATTTATACCTGATCAGGATCATGCACCCTATGAGATGCCCCCAGCGATGCTATGCTCATTTCTCGAATCGGTTCCTCCGTGTTCTCCTGTTGGGTGGTACGACGCCCACCACGCCGCCGCCGAGATCTTTCAGCCATAGCTATATTTCACAAATTTTAGAGATTTGTGGCTAATCTAACGAATAAGTAGTCCACCTAAATTCAATAATAACAATGACTGAATATGTGATGCGCATTAGTTAATTCAAGATGTTATATTAAAAGTTACATAACAGTTCGTCAAAACTAAGAACAAATCTAACCAGTTCTGAATTAAACAACACAACCTACAAGTACGATATTTTTAAAAGAAACATACATTACGACGGCGAAATTTCAAACATTAACACATATTATAACTCTAACTTCTGAAAGTGCCTCACAAGCTTAACTCATCACTAGCTGGAGCAATGAACATTTTCCCTTTATCTCCGATCACAATCCATATGCCTTGAGCTATCGACCGTATCTTTAATTCAAGAAGAAAAGTAAATGAGTTCTTTTCAGTGTATAGTTTAGAAGGAGCCCAAATTAATGTAATAAAAAAAGGAATTATATTTATTACCTCGACGATGCCAGATTATACGAACACGTTTCCCTATTATGACCATTTCTCTTACAATGTCCACACCGTTTATTTGAGCTTGATTGTGCCTCATCCATCGTATTACGAAATCTAGTTGTCCTTGGTCTACCTGCACGTCTCCTAAAAGCTGGTGCAAGCAAAGGTATGATTCCTGCTCCTTCATTAAAATTTGGCCAAACATCGTTAGGAGGGACAACATGGAATAGCCCGGAGTATATTACCTTATATGAGTTTAGTGTGTAGTATTGAGACACGAAAGCATTGTGATTCCATCGCCTATGTCCTGCAACTGAAATCACATGAACGAATGGCAAATGATGTAATTGTTGTTTATTACATGTGCAAGCACACTTTTCAGGTGTAAGGACTTCAACTTTATGTGTTTTGCAAGCCGAATCCACAACTTCGAATTCTCCTCTATTAATGGTAATTGGTTCAGGGCAACGTCGTGCTTCCCGTTCAGTTCTTTGTAACATACCCATTATTCTAGGAACAAGGTCAGATTCGGCAGCCATCTTCCACTTCTCAACTTCTGTAGAACACCGCATGAATAAAGACACGAGATTATAGTATATAGACATTACTAGACCTTGAATTGGCAGCCCACGAGCACATTTAAGAACTCCGTTAAAACATTCTGATGCGTTTGTTGTCATGATGCTATATCGACATCCATTGTCAAATAATAATGACCACTTACTAACATCACGTTGTATCAAGCAATCATATGCTTCTTGCTTTGCATTTTTAATATGCTCCATCATACGAGTAAGCTCGCACTGTCTTCTGCACTACCATCCAAGTACATATTATTGCAAAGGCCTTCAACATCAATAATACCTTGGCGACGTAAATATTTTTTGAAGTTTTCACGCAAGTGACGAAGGCAGTGTCTATGAACGACTTGCGGAAATATTTCTCGGCACCCTCTTACAAGCCCTGGATGCTTATCTGAGATTATGCATAAATTTTGACGCTCTTTAACAACTTCAACCAGATCATGTAGTTTACGAAGGAACCAAACCCATGAATAATTGCTCTCTGATTCACTATTGCAAAAGCCAAGGGGAACAGTCCACCGTTCGCATCAATTCCATCAGCAACAAGAAGGGTCCCACGAAATTTTCCTAGCAAAAAAGTTCCACCGAGGCTAAGGACAGGGCGACAGTGCTGCCACCCATATATTGATGGGCCAAACGCCCAAAATAATGCCTTGAATCGTGAACCTCCAACTAATTCGACATTGTATATTGTGTCTGGTTGGGACAAGCGTATCACTTCCATGAAACGTAGGAGTGAACAATAAGAATCCTCATATGAACCAAATATTGCTTCGATGGCTTTCCTCCGTACATCCCACGCTTTCATGTACGAGATCTTCATTTCAAATTTTGACTCCATTCTTGCTATTATCTCTTTTGGTTTCATGTCGATTTGTTGTTTTATAATAGGCATGATATGCCTGCATATAAATTTTGAGGTGCAATTGTGATGCCCACCCAGTATAACAGGTTGAGTGCAAGTATGTGGCGGACCCACGGATGACACTTTCCAAAGAACGCATAATCTTTTACTTCGTGATGCATGTAGTCGCCAATAGCAAGGCCTATGAACATTATTATGTTGTGCACATAATATTGTGAGACGACTTTTATTGGAAGTTGAATTTAGGTATTGAACATTTTGTGAAATCGACCAACCATTAATTGCAGCCTGTAAGTCTTCCTTGTTATGAAAGATTTGACCTTCATACACTTCCGATGGAATGTTTGCTTCTGTTGAGCTAACAATATTGATGATATGAGGATCACATTGATCATCACCATCCCATTGTTCGGTTGTTTGAATGGTTTCCTTGAAATTATTATTTGTATCAATGGATTCCAATCCAGCAACATTTCGTCTTGCATGATCAGCAATGAACTCAACACCAAAATTTTCATCGTTCGTACAATTGTACATTTCTTCATGTGTTTCAATTTCAGGATGACTAGAACTATCCCCTGAATCAGTGCTACCACTATCCATAGTTTCGTATGAATCTACGTCATTGTTATCGGTATCATCTCCGTGTGACAAAACATTATCGTTTTGCTCTGTTTGAGGCATGAATGAGGAAGAGACTATGTTTTCTTCACATATATTACTACGTGGTCTGAACCAACGTGGACGATCGCTCACATTGGTACGTGAAGGTTGTTGTTCCTGCACCAAGTTTGTTCGATCTGACAAACTCAATCGGTCATAAAAGTTTGGTGGAATTTCAATCGTATTACTTCCGCGGGCAGTCCATGTATTTGGACTAATTCAAAAAGAATAAGTTATGCTTAATTTTTAGATAACAAATTTAATCACAACAACAACATGTAATGAAGTTGTAAAAACTTACATATGTATCTCCGTTGACGGACCAGCAAGGTCACATTGATTGATTTGTTCTGCCTCAACGTAAAAAACGACAGGATCAATTCTTGCTTCTAATAACATAAACTCACAAACTTCATCATCAGCTACATGTGTTGTACAGTATCCACCATGATTCCGAAGTCGACATGTCAGGTTGACATTATTTGTTGCATAATTAATCCTAAGCACACCCATAATTCTGTCTTTTAGCATTGTGAGAGAAATATCGTAATCAACGATTATTGGCCGATTCTGTCCACCGATATATCTCGCTGTGAAATCATCCCCGATACGAAGCTCCCCACCGTAAAATAACATTAAGCGTGACATTCTGTCCTAAATTACACAAATTTGAGGGTTAATCCCAAGAATATTATTTTTCGCTACAATTTTTTTACTTAACAAAATGGTCATAATGTAACGAGAGTAAATGTATTTTAACGCGTAACAATGTACTAACTCTATTCCTACCGATGAGGTCAAATTAATTTATTCTTCAATTCAATCGCAATGATGTATTCAGCTTATAGCACGAAACTTTTCTCACATTTTCTTTTTGGATGACATATCCACCCTATATGTAAACATTTAATCTCCTTAGGATGATTTTAATATTCCCGATTTAGTTTTTCTATGAAATTCAATTCATTAATTTAGTTTCAGGATCGAACTGATACTTCAATAATCCTTTTATTCATTATGGATAAATAATAAATTTTTAATCTACTTCTGAATTTAAAAAATATTCAAAATTCCTTCATTAAAACATAGGTCAATTGAGATGTGAGTTTAATATTATTCATTAGGTTTTTAAACTTCAAAAAATATAGATGTTTTCTCTTCCCAATTTGATAGTTAAATTTATTCTAAGGTACTACATAGCAGGATTTAGGTTAATCTACTATTTATGTACTTCTTACTATATTTTTTAACAAGAAAATGAATTGAGGTTGCCTCTTCCAAAATTAGTAGTTAAAATTAATTCTAACGTACTAGAAATAAGGATTCAGTGCAATCTAAACATAATTTTATCAGATTTTTTGGCACTTCTACTAATTATCTTAAACGATTTTAATAATTAATAAATAAAATATAATTACATACAAGATGACAAATTTTATTTGTAAACATAAATAAGTTTATAAAATATTATTTTTTTAAAAAAAATTCAAGTTTAAATGTACTTCATACAACTAATCAAATGTGACTACCTTAACTCAAACAGTTCTCACATTTAAATATTTTAAATATAATTATAATAATATAACTTACAAAATTACAACAAAAAATATTGTCCCTTCAACATTTTATTATGCATTTTTTTTCATCTAAAGAAATAACCCCTTAGTCTATAGACCGCCGTCCTCTTAACCAAATGTTGAAATGCATAAAAAATCAACCATCCTCTTGCAACATTAACTATTTATCACACTAAGGACAAGTTGCTAATAGATTAAAAGGTTTAACGGATAGTAAGATGCTTAATAAAAAAAATATAAATATATATATAAAAATATTGCCCAACACTTGTTAACTAATCCAATGTAACCGAGGAATCATCTTATTGTTAACTAATCCAATGTAACCGAGGAATCATCTTATCAGTCCGCGTGCTGCCTCACTTTACTCTTCATAGAAATTTTAAAATAAGCTTAGCTTTTGCTTTATATATAAGATACTTTGTGAGATTGCTTTTTTACCGATTTATATGAGTCCAAATTTTGTAATGTGAAGGAACAGCAAGAGTACTTCAAAATAAACATTATTTAGAACAATAATTAGAGAAAAACTATTAGATCCAGGAATTTTTTTTTATAAAATTTCTTCTTCTTTTAGGAGAGAATTTAGCAAATTCCTAAGTCAAGCGTTACGTATATATTATTATTATTAATCAATAATAATAAGGATCATCATTTGAAATTCATTTAATTATAAATATCTCATTTCATCTCATAATCATGAGATAAACCTTAGAGGATTTTCAATTTGTTAAGCTCATTAGTTTACTTACAAGATGATCCGACCTACTTGCTAATCTTCTTTTTGAAAAATTCCTCCATGAAAGTCATTTAGGAGTTAAGCTTACTGAAAAAAAAGGCTACGACATCTATTTTTTTAGGCTACTATTAAAATTAAAAATTAGTGAATTTGCGTGTGTACTACAAATTTTTTGAAAAAATATGTTACATAATTGGGGATCTTTGGAAAATAAAAATACAACCAACTACCCACAAAACATTGATAAATTTCATTCTACAAACCAGACCAAACAACAAAAAATGCTAAAAAAAATACAATACACCAAATTTATTTTAAATAAACTACAAATTTGCTGATAAAAATTAATACAAGTCACTGCTAAATAATAAGTAACATAACAAATCTGCAACAAAGAAATATATCCCACAAAAACTACGGAGCTTAAACCAACTTCATAATACATAATTTTTTTAAATAAATGTACACAAGTTTTACATCACAACCAAATAAACTATGAAATAAATTAAAAAGAAAAAAAAATTAAACATACCTCACCGATCTCTCTCCGGATGAACACAGCGGTAGCAAGAAACACAGCAAACAACTGAAGAAGCTTGTGATTTTCGCTCAGCTCCTCTGCTCCTATTTATAATTGAAATCCGCATGGCATCTTCTTCACCCACTCCCTAAACGTCCAACCAACCGCAATTATTTGCTTTTTAATTTCCGCACCGGTCCGTGGAATTCGCGGATCTGGTATCCGCTAAAATCCAAAAATTCCAATCAGACAGCCAACCAAACAGATAACATGAAGAATGCGCCGAGTTGGTTGGCGCATTCTCAAGAATGCGCCGAACCATTAAGCGCATTCTTGAATGCGCTTAATGATTCGGTGCATTCTTCAGACTTCGCCGAACAAATTAGCGCATTTACACTGCGCTAGTTGGTTTTGCGTATTAGCTCGAATTTAAATTTTTTCACAAATCTGCTTCTTCCACGAAAATTCATTTCCATCGTGCTGCTTCCGAAAATTTTGCCTTTCAGCAAACCTATCGTCAAATTGAACATCTAGAGGAGAAGAACACAACAACACTAAAATAGGTCTAATCTAGGCCCAAATGGTGTCCAAACGAGGAGTCTGAAGCGTATATGAAAGGTTCAAAGCATTAATCTGATGACGAGATGGCAACCAAATATGGCATACTTATAGACAAATCGAGCAACTTGACGTGACGAATCCAACAAGTCCAATATCAATTAATTTGGACATCATTAAGGAAATTAAATATTGAATTAATGCTTTATGATCGAGAGAATCAGTATAGTCGTTGATGGAGCACTCCATACTTTTCCTAAATCTTCTCCATATTTACAGAATGTGAACTTAAGCAAAATGTAAAAGAAAAAAAAAGTAGAAAATGTTATGCCTATGAATAAGTGTTTTATCCAACACCTAAGTGTTTGCAAAAATTAGTTTACCTAACTACCCTAGTTTAGGTAAGAGGTTCAAGTTGCAAGATCCAATTTGTATTATTTAATTTATTAGCTCTTAAATTCTCTTTAAGTTATTAGTTATTTATGATGAATTAATTATTATTCGATTTTAAAGTTATAGTTTTGATTATTAGATTATATAGAACCCAAATATATATATGGGTCTTGACCTATATATGTTATAGTTATAAAGAATTGAGAATCCTCAATCCTACACATAACTAAGTCTATAAGGGTTATAAGGTGGCAAGGTCAGTTAACCCTTTCTTAATCATCTTGGACTAGAAGTGGGGCCAGTGGGTGACACACTAATATGGGACTATTGCCCACCATAAAGAAAAATCTAGGCTTCCTATCTCTAAGGTAGATTTATTTTAGAAAGCTGACGTATGAATAGAAGAGCTCACTACCTAACAATGCACTAGGCTCCTACCAGACTTAGACTTTTACAACTATATTATATCTATGTTGGATTAATTAGTAAAATATTAATTCATCACTAATTATTTATGTTGCATGATAACTGCATTTTTTTACATTAGGGCCGTGAGGTTATTTCATCCTCCTTGGAGCTAACTTAATAGCCTCATAAGCCTTGGTTACCCAGTAGTTATCTTTAAATATAAATTGGTTTTACTTATTGATTTAGACTAACTTGGTCACCTAAGTAGGGATTTATCAATCCATTATTTAAATTTTGTAGTGATTATTTATTTATTCCAAGGTCGTGAGGTTTATTTCATCATCATTGGGACAAAATTAATAGCCTTGTAGGCTTGAATTACCCAATAATCACCTTGTTATCTAATAAAAGTTTATTTTTTACTCAACCTATATTATCTTATTTTACACCTACAAATAATTAAATTTTAAACATAGATTACACACTAGATTAAAGCAACAAACTAAAACATACTACTTACACGGGAAACATACAACAAAATCTATAAACAGATTATCCTAACATACTAAAGCCTTATTTTTAATTTTATGATTGTTCACATTCTTCATTATGTTAAAAGTCACAATGTTTAAAAGCCCAAAATCATTAAAGATAAAATTTTTAGAATTATTTAAATATCTTAAAATCCGTAGAAAATCATCCTAGTGGTGCCAAATTCGTGTGAGGAAACATCGATACACATAGCACAATAGATGGGTCTACACTACAGGCCTATGTGGCATGAAGGACTATAAGGTAGCATGAAGGTCTCTAAGATTTATGAATGGGGTAAGTCCCAGCCAATAAGGCCAGGACTTCGTAGATGCATTAACCTAAGGCCAATGACTAAACATCCTACCATATAGCATAGGGTGATAAAGTAAAAAGCTGTCATATGTGTGTTAATGTATTTTCATTCAACATACAATGAGGAAGTCTTAACATGTTGCAGAAATTATACCTCACCATGGAGTGCAGGGGCATATTTGCAGACCCCCGACAAAATGTATGATCCTTCTCATAAGGCTCAAAGGATAATGATCTGCTAAATAATAATGTATACAAGACACAATTTATATTATAAGAGAATAAAAAGAAAGCTGGGGTGAGAGTAGGCACTATTTAAAAAAGGAAACTAAAAAATAATTAATCTAAAGCAATCAAGATTTATAGTTTTAAAATTTAACTCAAGCACATTAAAAGAGATTATGCAAAAGAAGCATGATAAAAATCAACAGTTAAATAAAGTATGCAATGATACATATTCAGTGGAGATAAATCTGCCACACAAGTAGGAGACTTTAGTGTATGAGATAGTTCAGGTGTCAGATGATGGATCGACATAACTTCGGGCTTCAGGTAGTTTATCTGATAGAGTATAGAGCCTTAGGTGATGATCCGATGAAGGCGAGGGTCTCTAGCGGAGGTTCGACAAAAGAGAGGACTTCAGGTGGTGATATGGAGAAGTTGAGGGCCTTCGGCGGTGGTCTGGCAAAGGTAAGGGCCTCAAGTGGTGGTTCGATGAAGGCGACGACCTCAGGCGGTGGTCTGACGGAGCACATGGCGTCAGGTGGTGGTGTGGCGGAGCACAGGACGTCAGGTGATGGTGCGGGGGAGCACAGGGCGTCAGGTGGTGGTGCGGCGGAGCACTGGGCATCAAGTGGTGGTCCGACGGAGCACAGGGCGTCAGGTGGTGGTGCGGCAGAGCACAAGACGTCAGGTGGTGGTGCGGCGGAGCACAGGGCGCCAAGTGGTGGTACGGCGGAGCACAGGGCGTCAGGTGGTGGTCCGGCGGAAGTCCGGTGGTGATGGACTAGTGATGGTTTGACGGAACTCTGGTGGTGGTACAACAGTGGTTCGACAGAACTCCGGCGGTGGTCCGACAAAAATCTGTCGGTGGTCCGGCAAAAATCTGACGGTGGTCGAGGAGGCAAAGAGGCAAAAGCGATCTCCGATCTCTCTCTTTTTTCCTTAGGCTTAGGGGTCCTTTTTCAAGAGGAGATGGATCTCTATTTATAGATTTTGGGAATGGCATGGCCCGTAACTAGGTGGAGGATCAAGGGCAAGATGGTAATGGTTTGATGGACAGCCAATGTTGAATCCCTTGATCTTGAACCATTTGATAGACATTTGAATGTCTTAGTGATGTCGGAATTCCGTGATCTTGAGCTCGTTAGATTTTTCTCGTCGAGTAGCTCGATTTGAGTATAAGCATGTTATGTTTGGAAACCATTTGGTAATCCAAATTGTGGTTTGAACCTTCCAACAGTGCTTCGGGTCCTTGATTTGGATCCATTTGGGCTCAGATTGGGTCGAATTTGGTGTCGTTGGGTTCGTATTTCTGAGACGCTCAGTTCGACTATAAGTTTGCTAAAATCGTCAGATGCTCCTAATTTTAATTTTGGAAGTTTCCAACTTCATTTTGCTTTGAGATTCATGCCCGATCAAGATAAATTTTGACGATGTATCAATTGCTCCCCTATTTTCGGACGTCAAAGCTCCAAGAGTTCAAAAATATGCATTGTAGTAGCCAGTGGAAATTTTTTTGTATTAGTTAAAACTCGAATGTAGTCCGATCGTGGTCGTAGAGGTTCCGAATCACTTTAAAAGTGCTAAAATTGAGTCCGGAACGTTGAAAAATGGTTCCGGGGATCCCAAAAATGTATGATTTGAGCTTTTCGGGCCTAACATTGGGCCCAAAAATGGGTTGGGGGGGGGAGGTTGATCAAGGGTGGAGATTGATTTGAAATTGGAGTGATTTTGAGATCTAGAAGAGTTCTAAGATCTAGGATTTAAAGGAATCCTAGGCTCTAGAATAAGCTCTAAGGTCTAGTTCTAGGAAAGATCCTAAGGTCTAGAGTGGATCCTAGGGTCTAGGATTAAATCTGGATTTTGGATGGGTCTTAGTGACCTCATACAAAAATGAGGTCAACAATTTGACTAGCGGTTTACTTAACTGCCAGCGGTTAAGGTCCCGATTTTTTTTTTTAAATGACAAAACCACCCCTAACTCCCCTATAAATAGACCCCTCCTAGGGCCTTAATTCTTGCACCTTCTTTTCCTCCTCCTCTCTTCTTTCACTAGAGGCCTTCCCCTTGCTATGTACGGGTGGCATCCCTCGTCCAAGCCCAGGGCCCCTCTTTGTAGGAAGGAGTCTCCTCTCTTATTTCCTTCATAGCTCTTGCTATACACAATCATTTCCCCCTATCATTGGATAATTGGCATCCATTGTCCAACTGCAGTGCCCCTCCCTATACAGGAATAATGTCGAGCGACCACCTTCCTTCGAGAGATCCTACGGTCAGGGAAAATCCTTCTGTTCCACCTGACGGTGGGCAGAGACCTAATAAAGGAGCAAGGGCAGATGATCCGGCATCCACCATTACGAGCGATTCTCTAATCGTTCTCCATAAGAAGTTTCACTTCCCAAATGATGTGGTGGCGGTGGTCCCTAAGAGGTATGATCGGGCTGGTGCTGCTCCTCCCAGGTACCTAGCCATCTGTGAGACCCATTTGCGATCAGGGCTGCGCTTTCCACCTCCTGCTGAGCTGATCGTGATTTCGGTGCAGTGTGGGATGTCTTTATCCCAACTTTCATACAGATCCATGTCAATGACGATTGGGCTGATTGCACTTTTCAGGGATCAAGGGGCCGTTCTGATACCTGAGTATCTTCCCCGGATGGGTCGATTTACCAGCGATGCACAAGGGCATGTTACCTTCAGATCCAAATGGTTGGACATGCGTACATGGGATCCTACAAAGAGTTGGGCTAATGCATTTTTCTTTGTGAAAAATGATTGGGGCCTGATAGAGAGAAGTGGGGAAAGATGAGGTATCTGCCTGCCCCTTTGCAAGTTGGACAAGAAGATATAATGAGGATCCTCAAGGCCCCTGACATGGAGCATCTTCTATACGAGGTTTGTTATTTAAATAAATACATAGAAGAAGAGTTCCTGTTCAGGGTTGGGCTGTCAGTTCATGCCGGGAGATCTGATGCAAGGATGCTGAAACCAACTTCCAAGATTCCTGAACTTACTGTCACAGCTTCAAAGGTGGCCCCTAAAAGACAGGCGAGATGTGAAGACCCCAGGCTTCGTTGAAGAAGAAAAAGTTGGAGGGGGTTGTGATGAGCAAGGCTCCACCTGTCTCTTCCCCTACAAAGATTCGTATTCCCGAGGATGTTTTAATCCACCAGTGCATTGGACATCGTAAAGCTGATAACTTGGTATGCAATATTTTTATAATATTTCTTCTTCCATTTTCTTATATGACAACTTCTAATGTATTTTTCTTCCTTATCTCAGTTGTCACGATGTTTGGAGCTTGAGGTCGAACTTACCGAGGCTTTGAAAAATTGGAATAACGAATTTGTGAAGGTCAAGTACCTTCAAGGGGAGTTCAAGCGGAAGTAAGATCAAAAGGTCAAAGAGATGAAGGTGTTGGAGGAAGAACTATGCGAGTGCAGGACTGAGCTGGCAAATATGGTGCACTCGGCTTCTCTTCATAATCATCAGATAGATCAGCTTCAGATCAACCTGGTGGAGGCATAATCGACGATTACCCAGATAGCGATGCTTGAAGCTAAGAATAAGAGGTCCTAGATTATTATTGCTGATAAAGAGGTCGCTCTGACCAGACTTGAATCTTCGAGAGTTATCGAAGATTTCAAGAAGCCTATAGCCTTCAAGGTTGTCATCGAGGTTCACGTATAGGAGGCCCGTGATCATATTTATGAAATAGAGGTTAAGGCTTTAGAGAAGTAGTACATTGATGAGGGATTCATCTAAGGCTTCTTGAAGGGGGTTGGTCTGGTGCAGTGGAAAATCGGAGTTGAGGTTGAGGGACTGACACTCAGCTAAGCCTCATATGACTTTCCCCTAGATTCTAATGGCGATGAGATAGATAGCGAGTTGCAAAAGGCCTTTGCCTTGGAGGCTGATAACGAGATTGTGGAGATAAAGTAGATCTTTGTCAGCTGTACTACTTTATCTTTCTTAGTGCCTTTTTTTATTTGTATTAGATGTTTATGTTGATATGTGATGTCTTGTTTAACTGAGTAGTGGACTGTTGATCTATTTATTAGTGAAAATTATTTCAGTATTTTTATTTCAGCTCAAGTGAATTTTATTTATGCTTATTTAAGGTACTCGACTTGTTTGAGGCTTTTAATAAATGTGTTCCAACTTGTGTGAATGATGTTAGAAGAATCCTCTAAGGATATATGACCTATCTGAGGTTATATATTAGAGCATTGTTCGATGATGCTAACCTGTGTAGAAAATATTGAGAGGATCCACCAAGGATGTGCGACCTATCCGAGGTTGTTTGCTAGAATTTTATCAATGGCGTTAACCTGTGTGAAAGATGTCGAAAGAATCCACCAAGGATGTGCGACCTATCCGAGGTTGTTTGCCCTAATTTTTTCAATGGCGTTAACATATATGGAAGAGGTCGAGAGAATCCACCAAGGATGTGTGACCTATCTGAGGTTGTTTGCTAGAATTTTTTCAATGGCATTAACCTGTGTGGAAGAGGTCGGATCGAATTCCCCTGGGACCGATCATCTTGTGATTGAGATGCAATAAAGATTATGTACTTCTCGAATCAAGGGTTTCAAGATTGAAGTTCACAGCTTATGCGAATCTATCAATATGATTTTACTAAAAGAAGACAATAATGTAACTCAACGAAGGAACAAAGTTTTACTATATTAAACAAAGACATACTTCCTTAAGATAACTTAGGGATGAAGAAGTTACAAACACCATAAAAAACAAGAAACAATTGACGCTCACTATTGAAGATAGAAAACATACAATACTTAAGACATAACACTTAAAACAAGTAGCATTATTGTGCTCTACTGATAGTACTTGCGGATATTGTCAACACTTTAGGTCCGAGGAAGCATCTTTCCTTCAACATCCTTCAATTTGAAAGTACTAGGCTTCACCATAACTATTACTAAGTATGGACCCTCCTAGAGGGGGGAGAGTTTATTGTATTGAGGGCCTTTTCCTGCTGCCTCGATGCTGCGCAGAACTAGATCTCCAATTGATATGCGTCGTGGTTTCATCCTTTGATTATAATGTCGGACAACTCTCTGGTGATAGGTAGTAACCTTGAGCATCACCTCGTCTCTTGCTTCTGGAAGGTCTAAGCTGTACCTGAGCTTTTCGTCATTGGCGTCAAAGTCAAAAGTTTGAACTCTATGACTTGGGACTCCAATGTCAACAGGAATAACAGCTTTCATGCCAAAGCAGATGTTGTATGGGGTTTCTCTTATAGGAGTTCTTGTCGTGGTACGATAGGCCCATAGGACATTTTGTAGCTCGTCAGCCCATTTTCCCCCAGCCTTCTCCAATCGTGTCTTCAATCCTCTAAGAATAGTCTGATTAGTAACCTTGATTTGTCCATTAGTTTGAGGATGGGCAACAGCTATGTGCACTAGTTGGATGTGGAGATCTTTGCAAAATATGGTAAAGACCCTTCCAGTGGACTGTGTTCCATTATCGGTGATAACTTTTGCGGGAAGGCCAAAATGACATATTATGTTCTTCCATAGGAACTATTTGGCATTTACTTCAGTGATCTTTGCAAGAGGTTCTGCTTCTACCCACTTTGTAAAATAGTCTACAACAAAGATGATGAACTTTCGTTGTCTCGTGGCTATAGGAAAGAGTCCTATTATTGCAATCCCCTACTGGGAGAAAGGCCAGGGACTCTGTAATGTTGAGATTTCTATGGCATGTAGATGTGTGAGGCTGGCATATAACTGGCAACTGTTGCATTTTTGCACGAGCTCTAGCGCGTCCTTCTTCATCGTTGGCCATTAAAACCCCTATCTCAATACTTTTTAGGCTAACGCCCTTCCACCCAGGTGTTTTCAGCAAATGCCTGAATGTACTTCTCGGAGTACATAATTTATCTCTGAAGGAGGAAGGCACTTGAGGTAGGGTCCTGAGAAGACTCGTTTCTATAATTCTCCATTAATAATAATAAAGTTTACTACCTGCCTCCGAAGTCGTGCTGCCACCGTCGGGTCTTCAGGAAGAACACCTTATTGTAAGAAAATTAGAATGGGATCGATCCAAGATGTCTCTCTTGACTCATCGATCGATTGTATTATCCATGAGACTGGAATAATTGGGAAATGAATCTATTCGATATACTTTCTTTTGAAAGAAAGTGTCATAAGTTGTGGAGGTAGCTAGTTTGGAGAGGGCGTCTGCTCGTGCGTTTTGCTCTCGTAGAATATAGACGATCTCATATTTGTTTATGCTGGCTAAGAGTAGCTTTACTACATAGAAATATAGGGCCAGTTGAGGGTTTTGGATGTCAAACTATCCTTCCACCCGTGAGGCAATTACTTGTGAATCAGTGTAGACCACCAAGTTTTGAACTTCACAGTCGATAGCTAGCCTTAAGCCTGCAACAAGAGCCTCATATTCCATTGCATTATTCGTTACAGGGAACTTGAATCGGAGTCCGTATTCAAGAGCAACTTATTGTGGAGAGATTAGCAGAACTTTTGCCCCGGCACCATAAACTCTAGAGGCTCCATCAACATACAACGTCCAGCCCAGGGAAGAGGGAGAAGCACTTGGTTGATCGTCAGATATCAAGATGGTGCACTCTAACACAAAATCTACAAGTGCTTGAGATTTGATATCGGGTCTAGGCAGGTAGTGAATGTCGAACTCTCCCAATTCTACAAACCACTTGATGTGTCTGTCAGAGGCTTCTGGCTTTTGTAGGATATTTCTTAGCGGTAAATTCGTGTAGACTCCGATTGTATGGGCTTGAAAATAAGGGCGTAGCTTTCTGGCTGAGTATACTAATGCCAAAGTTGTCTTATCCGCTGAGGGATAATGTCCTTTTATTTCGAATAAGATCTTACTGACATAATATATAGGACGTTGTATAGAATTATCCTCCCTGATCAATACTGAACTGATTGCATAGGTGGAAACAGTCAAATACAAATATAATCTTTCTCCCGGAACTAGTTTTAAGAGTAGTGGAGATGAGGCTAAATTGGTTTGGAGCAGCTCGAAGGCCTCATTGCATTCATCAATCCATTGAAATACTGAGCTATGAGCACCCATAAGGATTTTGAAGAAGGGTAGATATCTATATCCTGAGCGAGCTAAGAAGCGAGAGAGTGTTACGATCCTTTAATTTAATCTCTGGACTTCTTTGATGTTTCTCAGAGGCACCATATCCCTTAGAGCCTTGATCTTCTCAGGATTGGCCTCAATCCCTCGATGGGTAACCATGAAACCCAAAAATTTTCCTGAGGCCACTCCAAATGCACATTTGAAGGGGTTGAGATGTATATTGTAAGATTGAAAGAGACAGAAGCACTGTTCCAAATCAGAAATATGCTGAGATTTTTCAAGACTTTTTACTAGCATATCATCTACATAAATCTCTATTGTATGCCCTATAAGGTCTTTAAACACCTTCTTCATGAGGCGCTGATATGTGGCTCCTATATTCTTTAGTCTGAAGGGCATAACTTGGTAGCAGTACAATCCTCTGTCTGTTTGAAAATATGTTGCCTCCTCGTCTATGGGATTCATTCTTATTTGATTTTATCCTTAGTAGGCATCCATGAAACTCAGCATTTGATGTCAAGAAGTGGTATCAACAAGTTGGTCGATATGAGGGAGCGGAAAGAAGTCTTTCGGACAAGCCTGATTAAGGTTTGTATAATCTACACACATCCTCCAAGTTCTATTAGTCTTCTTGACCATAACCACATTCACCAGCCAGGTGGGATAGTGCATTTCTCGTATGAATCCAACCTCTAGGAGCTTATCAACTTCTTTCTAGATTACTTGTTGGCTCTCTGGTGCAAAATTTTACTTTTTTCGAATAACCGGCTTGTACGTTGGGTTTATATTGAGGGAGTGTATGATTACTTAAGGGCTGATTTCAAGCATGTCTGCCGAACTCCATGCAAAGACATCTTAATTTCTTCATAGAAATTCTACGTATTTTGTCTTCTCTTCCTCTAAGATTAACGATCTAATCTGTATTGGTCCTTGAAGGATGTTCATCGGATAGGGAGATACAAGCAAGATCTTTGATGGGGGAGGCCTTTTGAGGAATGTCCTCGTTTCGCATATCAAAGTCTTCGATGCTTAAGATAATTGATGGGCGTGGTTGAGCCTGTCGAAGATAGAAGGATTGTGCTTCTTGTTGATCTCCTCGTATTATGTCAATCCCTGATGTTGTGAGAATTTTTAATTTAAAATGTGGGATCGAGGCAACAATCCTAAAGATTGACTGCAATGGCCTTTCAAAGATAGTATTGTATACTAACTTTAATTTCACAACAATAAACTAGAAGGAATGTGTGGCCTATCGAGGAAATTCTCCCAGCACAATAGGAAGGCTTATCATACATTATACTCATACAGGTCGATTATCAAATCCATATAGCGGACCTGCAGCAGGTTGGAGCTTCTCTCGAGCGAGGCCCATGTTGAGAAGTGTGGAGTATAATAGGACATCTATAGAGCTCCCATTGTCGATCAAGTTCCTTTTGACTTTATAGCATGGGTCATCGATCCCTGCACTTATTACGAGTGGGCCTTGACGAGGGATCTTTATTCTCTCTAAGTCAGAATCATTTAAGGCAATGGAATGATCAGCACGATACTTCTTTGGCGTTGGCTCTTTGCTGGCTGCAATCAGGACTTGACTTGGCATTATAGGACCCCCGGCAATAGTTTCAATTTCACCAACTACTGGTCGATTATTTGTCGATTGCCTTTGTGGTTGATTCTGCCCCCCAGTCGGACTACCCTCATCTCGGGCCGGTGGGTTCTTGATGAATTGTCGGAGATATCCTTGTTGGATCAGTCTCTTAATTTCTTCCTTGAGCTGCCTGCATGCTTTGGTGGTATGCCCACAACTACGGTGGAAGTGGCAATATTGCTCTTGGTTTCCGACGTTTGGCTTCAAAGGGTGTGGCCACTTTACGCTCTCCTGGTCTCAGATGACCATCAATACATTTGTTCGGGATACATTAAGCGGCGTGTACTCCTTCTCTTAGCGAGGCTCTCGTTGAGGCCTTGAGGGCCGAGGGGGAAGATTATAGTTTCCTTGCTTCTTCCGCTGTGAGGATGGATTCTCCATTCCTAGTGTACTTTTGTGCTTCCCTATTGTTTGTTCAAACTGCTTCCTGTGAGCATTAATGGCTTCGTCGGCAGAGATTTGGGCTTCTACATGATAGATCAAGTATGCATACAAATGGACCGTATCTCGCATTAGTGTCGAGTAGAAGGGGCCAGGACGAAGCTCTCCGAGGAATACCTCTAAGTAACTCAGGATCTACCCTTAGAATTTACCGGGCCTTAGTAGAAAATCTTCGAAAATACTCCTTGAGGGACTCATTTTTGTTCTGGCGAATTCCTGAGAGGTGGGAAGAGTCTTTGACCATCCTCAAATTGTCAATAAATTATTCGATAAATATTTTGGCTAATTTGACGAATATTGGAATAGATCCGGCGGGGAGTGAATAGAACCATATTCGAGCTTATCCTTTAAGGGTGACTGGGAAGACTTGGCATAGGAGCGCGTCAGAGGCTCGTTGGATGTGTATTATGTTCCTACAGTTATCGATATGTTCATACAGGTGAGATGTCCCATAGTATGAATCGATGTTCGGTATTTTGAACCTTGCCGGAATGGGGGTGTTGAAGGATGGCTTCAGTCAGGGGTGACGACTCTAAAAATCTATTTGACAAAGAGATTGTCTTATATCTCTACGGGGAACTCCTCTCGGACTCATGCCGTAGGGCATTACGAGGAGTTCAGTGATGTGCTGTCGGGCTAAGTCCTCGGGGACATCCAAAGGAATGTGATGCTGGCGACCTGTATGCGAAGGATGGGTAGAGCTTGCCGTATCAACAAGCTCATTCTTCGAATGTGTCGGAGGGTGCATCCTTGACGGAGGAAGGGGAACCTCGACATGAAGAACATTTTTTAATCTTGGTGGATCTCGAGGGAGAAGAATATCTTCTTGGGGTGCTAGTGCCGGACCTCAAGTCTCTCGCAAGAGTTGAAGGATCTCATTCTAAGACTCCTCCATCTTTCTGATACGATCTTCCAGGGATGGTCCTTAGGTCCCTTCTCCAGCAGGGTTTTGACCACTAGGGTAAAAAGAGGCAGATACCTAGCATCCTTGATTCAAAGACTTATTCCAAGATTGATGTGAATTGGAGCGGGAGGCTCCTAGGATGCGATTACTACGCCTGTTGGCCATGGCAGTGATGCTTTAGGATAGTGGGATTAGCATTTCCCATAGACAGTGTCAAACTGTTGCGGGCTAGAATATACGCAGCGATAGAGATTCAATTTTACATCTTAGCGTTGCACGGATATCAAGCTCACACACAGAGAACACAAGATTTTTTATGTGGAAAACCCTTGAATGAGAAAAAACCACTGGGCATAGCCCAGTTAAAAAGATTTCACCAGAACTTGAGGTTATTACAATGGACTGGCTCGCCTCTGAGGGCGATCAGATTACAAATAACAATTGTATAATAGAAGTTCGAGTATTAGATCATGGACCAACAGAACTTCAGGCTTCAAGTAGTTGTCTGATAGAGTTTAGAGCCTTAGGTGATGATACGACGAAGGCGAGGGTCCCTGGCGGAGGTCTGATGCAAGAGAGGACTTTAGGTGGTGATCTAGCGAAGGTGAGGGCCTTCGGCGGTGATCTGGCGAAGGTGAGGGCCTCAAGTGGCAGTTCGGCGAAGGAGAGGACCTCAGGTGGTGGTCCGGCGGAGCACAGGGCGTCAGGTGGTGGTGTGGCGGAGCACAAGACGTCAGGTGATGGTGTGGAGGAGCATAGGGCGTCAAGTGGTGGTGCGGCGGAGCACTGGGCGTCATGTGGTGGTCCGGCGGAGCACCTGGCCTTAGGTGGTGGTGCGGAGGAGCACAGGGCGTCAGGTGGTGGTGCGGCGGAGCGCTGGGTGTCAGGTGGTGGTGCGGCGGAGCGCTGGGTGTCAGGTGGTGGTCCGGCGGAGCACAGGGCGTCAGGTGGCGGTGTGGAGGAGCACAGGGTGTCAGGTGGTGGTCCGGCGGAGCACAGGGCTTCAGGTGGTGGTTTGGCGGAGTACAGGGCGTCAGGTGGTGGACCGGCGGAAGTGCGGCGGTGGTGGACCAGTGGTGGTTTGACGGAACTCCAGTGGTGGTCCGACGATGGTTCGGCAGAACTCCGGCGGTGGTCCGGCGAATATTCGGCAGTGGTCGAGGAGGCAAGAGCGATCTCCGGTCTCTCTCTTTTTTCCTTAGGCTTAGGAGTCCTTTTTCAAGAGGAGAGGGAGCTCTACTTATAGATTTTGGGAATGGCCTGACCCGTAAATCGGTGGAGGATCAAGGGCAAGTTGGGAGTGGTTGGATGGATGGCCGATGTTGAATCCCTTGATCATGAACCATTTGATGGACATTTGAATATCTTAGTGATGTCGGAATTCAGTGATCTTTGGCTCGTTGGATTTGTCTCGTCAAGCTGCTCGATTCCAGTATAAGCTTGTTATGTTTGGAAACCGTTTGGTAATCCAAATTGTGGTTTGAACCTTCCAACAGCGCTTCGGGTTCTTGATTTGGATCCATTTGGGCTCGGATTGGGTCGAATTTGGTGTCGTTGGGTTTGTATTTCCGCGACGCTTAGTTCGACTGTAAGTTTGCTGAAATCGGAGTTCAGATGCTCCTAGTTTTAATTTCGGAAGTTTTCAACCTGATTTTGCTTTGAGATTTGTGCCCGATCAAGATAATTTTTTGACGATGTATCATATATATATATTTGTGTGCATGCATGTTTCACAGTGATAGATGAAATGGTTGTATATGTATGCATATGATTCAACACTTAATGTGTACTTTACTTCTTGATGCAAATACTCCATACAAATTTTGGGTTTATGCAGCTCTTTCTGTATTTTATTTAATAAATTGATTACCTTCTCAAAACACACATTATAAATCTTCCTATGAGCTGCTTCTCGACACATCTCCAAACTACAAGAACCTTAAATTTTTAGCGGTCCGTGCTACCCTCTTCAACCTGCTCATACTAAACATAAACTTGCTCTAAATACACTCAAAGCTGTCTTCATTGGCTATCCCAAATATTCCAAAGGATATTTATGTTGTAATCCTCCTAATGGCAAGGTTTGTACTGTTATTAATGTTTTATTTCATGAACATATTTTTCCTTTTCATAATTAGTCTTCCCCATCTGAAGATTCAGCTACCAACATCTCTTCCTCGTATATTCCTCCTTTAGCTTTAGTTCCATCTAATTCCTCATTCAAGACCATATCATCTAGGCATGTTTCTCCACCCCAAATCCCACAAACCTGCACTATTTCTTCTCAACTTAGAAAGCCAACTCCATGTATCTACCTACCCATCTGTGTTAGATAATCTCACAAACCTTATATTCTGCTACAGGTGGCTAGCTTCATCTACTCATCCTCTGATTACCATATTTAAATATGGTAATCTTAAACCATATTATATACTTAATTTACTTCATTCAAACACTCTACCAAATGACCCTACCTGTTATACTTCTGCTTCTAAAATTTCGCATTGGCGGCATTCCAAGTCATGCAGCTGAATTCCAAGAACTTTAACTTCAGGAAATTTGGACATTGGTTCCTCCAAAGCCCATCATTTTTTGGACTGTAAATGGCTCTTTAAAACCAAGCTAAATATTGATGGCTCTATTACTCAGTAAAAGGCAAGATTTGTAGCTCAAGGCTATAAACAAGAATACAGCTTAGATTTTTATTGAAACATTTAGTCATGCTAGCTGCTAGATTACGAACCATATAAATGTTCTTCAGTTGGATGTATCCAATGCCTTTATCCATGGTCAATTATCTGAGATAGATTTGATGGCTCAACCTCTGGGCTTTATAGACCCCACTCATCCCAATTATTTTTTTGACTTAATAAGGATATCTATGGTTTAAATTAGACACCTTGGCAATGGTTTTCCATGCTCACTAATCATTTCCTACAAATAAACAAAAATTTCTGCCACTTAACACTTAAGCTTTATCTGGGGTGATTTTTTAACGTTTTCTAAATCAGTTTAATAGTGCAAAAATTTCTAGAAATCTTATTTAAAAAATCATAAAAAAGTCATTCCAAATGAAACCTTAGTTCGTTAAAATCGACCCAGCCATATAATATAAGTTCCTACTTTTTAATAAAGTTTGACAATTAATCTTGAATTGATTTCAAATTGCCTGCCACTTAACTAATGAGGTTAGACAATTAATCTTGAATAGATTTCAATTTGTCTGATATAACTAACCATAACTCAAACGAACTCCAATCATTTCAACAACTCTCGCGTCCGCCCGTCGCGCTCGCGTCCACCGCCGTCGGCCGCCGCGGTTCCGGCGCCGGCCACCCAAACCGGGTCGGGTCGTGTCAACCCGGCAACCCGCCGGGTCGGGTCCGGGTTCGGTTTTTCGACCCGTTTGTCTACCCGGGTCGGGTTAGGGTTGACCCATTTGAACTCGGGTCAGTTCGGGTTTGACCAGAACCCGACCCATGACCCGAAATTGACACCCCTAATCTAATCACACTATAGGAAAGCCTTGGTTTACATATGGCATTTCCAGCGAAATTATATCCATCAATAAAAGCGGCAGTGTAATTGTCAGATATTCTACCGGTAACTTAATGGCAAATTTTTTGGCGGATACACTGCCAAAAAATTACCGGTAGAAAATCCGCCGGCACGCCCATCCGTTTTTGTAAAACCGATGGCAATGCCAGGTGGAAAATACGCCGAAAATTACTGGCAACATTTCTGACAGAAATTCCACCTGCTTACCTAAACACGGTGAAATTTTCGGTGGATTTGGGCCGCCATTACAACCTATATTTTCGATAGTGTCAGCCTCTTTTTTGGCTTGGTACAAGTTAAATCCAATAAATTTTAATATGATTTATCTACTATGTTAGTTGGTCCCAATTAGACCAAACACAAAGAAGTTCCTAAAGGTTAAAAAATATAGTGAGGATGTACCATTTTTCCTAGTTATATTCAATTAGAGCTGAGCATAAACCTATCACTTATGCCTACTTAACATATTAATTAAGGAATAAAATTTAGATGAGTGCATACTAATTAAGGAATAAAATTTAGATGTGGGCATACTAATTAAGGAATAAATATATTGATGAGGGCATACTAATTAAGGAATAAAATTTAGACCAAAGGATTTGTTCATACTAATGAATAAAATTAATATTGGTTGATTGTTCAACATGTCTATGAAATGCCTCAAGAGTAAAACTAATAAATATAAAATGATTTTTATAAGAAGATTAATTTTAAATTAGCTTCCACCTATAACAAGTGCTTGAATTGACCAAGTCAGAAATATAAAGTTAATTATCCTTAAGGCTCAATCCTATTTATAAAGTAATAAGAGAAAATATCCAAATATAATTTTAACAAAAATATATTAATTTATAAGCTTTCTATTGCTTTCCTAGCATTCCTAGCTTGTGGATCAAAGTACTCATTTATACCATTGCTTTAATGATTAAAATATTAGATAATGATAGAAGCTAACAAGGTGCCATTTTATTAAGGGAAACAATTACCATGAACCCTTGATGAAAACATTATGTTCATTTCATGCAAGTAATGTGGGACATACATGGTGATTGAAGAGTCATATAGAGTCATGGGTCTTCCTAGCCTTTATTAAGCACCAATTAAATCCCTAAATCTTTGTTGTTGACTATGGTATGGTCATGGATCTCCTTCACCATGGCCTCTATAACTTTCTTGACCACTAACTTAATGGTACTATCCGTATAAAGATATTCAATAACATTAGCATTTCCTACCATTTTCTAATGAGCCTAATCTCCTCAATGATTATTTCATTCATAGTTATTAGTCAATTAGCTCTTAATTTGCTACTATCATTTTTTATCATTACATGGAAGGTCCATCACAAAACTAAATATCTCATTTTATATATCTAATTCATTGGTGGTGGAGTAAATGAAGACTTTAATAACCTCAAAGTCTTATAGTAGAATGTAGAGTAGTTTGATCATGTAATTGGAACTAATAAGAGGAAAATTACATTAATTATGCCTCTTTTTCTTTCACTTAGATAACTAAGGACTTAATAAACTAATCAATTGTGACTTGTACAATTAGATCTTATCTAAACAAAGAGCTCAAGAAGTCCTCAAAATCTCCATTATATTGAATAGTTACTCAAAACTAAATCAATTATTTTTAGTGTTTAATAGTCATCCAAGTCGCCATCTGCATCTCATGTAAGTAATGTGGGAAATACATAGTGATTGAAAAGTCATATAGAGTCATGGGTCTTTCTAGCCTTTGTTAAGCACTAATTAAATATCATGCCTCATAACCAAAGCTCTATGTTTGGTCGTACAATTCGATTCAAATGTTTTGGGGGGTTGTTAGAATTATTTCTCGACAGAATAGACTCAATTTTGGCACTTTTATAGCTCAACGGAGCCTCTACAGCCGATTTCAATTAATTTCTAATATTTTGAAGCACATTTATTTTATATTTTTACTCCAATCAACACAACAACTTCAGTACACGCCAAATTTATAATCAAGGGTATTTTATTTGGTTCATGGCCCCGATGGAAGGTCCACATTGACGTTGAGGGAGTGGTCGTGCCTCATAATTTTTCAAAAAACATAATCTTGCAATTGGAACAATTAGATATACTCCGACACGTATCTTTGAACTATGCAGACTTTGACGTCGTAACATATGAGGACAATTGATATATCTTCAAAAAATTATCCTGATAGGGCGCAAATTTTGAGGCAAATCCTAATTGAAAACTTCCAAAATTAAATCTGGAGTCATCCAAATTCAGATTTCAACAAAGTTATAGTTGACTTCACATTCTCAAAGAGACAAATCCAACGACACCAAAATCAGTCCAATTCAAACCCAAATGGGTCCAAATCGAGGGCCTAAAGCATATTTAGAAGCTTTAAAGCATAAATTTGATGATCAAATGATATCCAAATATAACATGTTTATAGTTAAATCGAGTGGATAGACAAGTTGAATCCAATGAGCCCAAGATAATCAAATTTTGGCATCATTAAGACACTTAGATGCTCGATAAATGGTCAATGATCGAGGGAGTCAATATCAGCCATCCATTTTAACACTCCCAACTTAACCTTGATCCTCCTCATATTTATTAGTCATGCCACTCTCAAAAAACTATAAATAGACCGCTCATTATACAAAAAGAAGAAAGGAAAAATAAAAGAAGAGGAAGAAGGAAGAGAAATATGAGATCTCTTACCACCAAACTCTTTCAACCAATGCCCGACCACCAACCATCGTCGGATTTTTGCCAGGTCTCCAACAGTCATCTCCTTAGTTCTTTCCAGCCACCAACCTTCGTCGAACTTCGGTATAAGCACCGCCATTGTCGAACTTCTGCCTGACCACTGACTATCATTTGTCTTTCACCCGGCCTTTGATCATCGCCAAAGATTTTTCTATAAAAAATAGCTTTACAATGCAGTAAAAAAGCCGTCCCAAATAAAGCCTCATTTAGGATGACTTTCTAATCACATTCTAAAATAGCTTTCTAGTACAAAATTTTCTAATTCAATTTTTTTTTACTAAAAAACCTGCTTTAAAAAGCAATAAGCAAGCTGTCCCAAATGAAGCCTAAATTAGAACAAAAACTTTAGGTGACTAGAGAAGATTCGCTTCAATACTACTTATGACCTGATAAATTTTGATTTATAGATGGTTCAAATAATTCACAAAATCAAATAATTTTATGAATTAAATTCATTTTCTTAAAATTAATAGCCCACCAAGATACATTATGACTCTCTATCATAAAAGTTAATACATTTTATATGAAGGTCAAATATTTGTAGGTGAAAATTGGAGTGATGTCGGCTATTTTTTATACTCTATGGATAAATTATAAATTTTAATCAAATCAATTCAAATCCAAAATATATTTTTCTTAAGAAAATTTATACAGTAAACCAAAGTTTTTTTATGTTTTATTTTTATTTTTAATTGTCTCAAGTAATAACATACCTTTTATTTGTTTAGTCAGGCTTTAGTGAATAAATAAATAGGATAATTATCATGATGATTTATTGATTGAGTTTTAAAATCTTTTAATTTAATTTAAAATGAGTATAATATATGAATTAAAACTATATTATGTTTTGTATTAATCTCCACAATTATTATGCCATTCAAAGTTATTAATTTGCTAGTATCCTTCTTATAATTACATGGAAGGCCGTCATGAAATTAAACATTTCATTTAATATATCAAATTCTTTGATGGTGGAGTAAACGTGTACTTTAAAAACCTCAAAGTTTTAAAGTAATTGAAACTAGTAAGAGGAAAATCACATTAATTATGCCTCAATTGTTTTTCACTTTGGCAATTAAGAACTTAATAAACTAATCAATAGTGACTTGTACAATTGAATCTTATCAAAACAAAGAGCTGAAGAAATCCTCCAAATCTTCAATATGTTGCAAGATTTATTCAAAACTAAATGAAAATTTTTTTAGTGTTTGATAGTGGTCAAGGAGTCATCATGTGCATCTCATACCAGTAATGCAGGAAGTACATGGTGATTGAAGAGTCATATAGAGTCATGGGTCTTTCAAGACTTTGTTAAGCACTAGTAAATCCCTAAATCCATGTCATTTCCTGTGATATGGTCATGGACTTCCTTCGCTATGGACTCTATAACGTTCTTGTTCACTAACTTAAACAATGTAATCTCCATAATAAAAGTACTCAATAGCATTAACATTTCATGGTGATACTGGTGGGGCACTATAATTTTACATCAACCTAAAGATGGAAGGAGGGGACATAAAATTGGTTTTTTTTTTTTTTAATGAATTTTTTTCAGCAAAAATATGTGAATAAATAATCAATAAAGATAATAAAGAAACTGTGTAGAGGAAAATAGCTATTCAAACACTTTGATTTTTATGTGGTTAATGAGCAATATTCTATATTGAAAAATTATTGCACACCGAACTTAGGATTTCCTACATAGCTTATATTAAAAATATTTCTCCTTGAATAGGTGGAGAAGCCTTTACACTAACCTTCTTTTTGGGATAACTTCCCTTTACACTATTCTTCGACAATGGCACTGCTTCTAGGTGTTCTTCTCTAGAATACTTAGCACCAATCGAGAAATAAATAACTAAAGTAAGAATAAATAATAAATAGAAGTAGTCTTACATGGCGTCATTTAGTGAGTGACGACGACAAAAACTTCCAACACAAACCATTAAAGAAATTATTTGAAAATGGCAATCACTTCTCTTTCTCTATACTAAATGCTAAAATCTAATAGACTTTTCTTAGAATATTTTTTATCATCAAAATCATGAAAACTCTTGGGCTCATGGGGCCAACCCTAAACCCTAAAACATACAGATAAAGAAAAGGTTCATCCTTTTTTTTTTCTGCATCATACTCAAGTGCATTTTAATCTTTGCTTTATCTTCGTAATATATTAAATTGGCACCTCAACAATAAGTTATAACATAAAGAAAACTTAATATGATTACAAAGCAATGTTGATTAAATCCTCTTTTTTCAAGGTGCATTAAAGATTATCAAACCTAAGTACCTAGCGATTATAAGTAGTAGTTATCGTAAGCATGGAAGTTTGGCTCTAGTGAATATAAGCTTTATCAAAAAGCTCAAGGAGTCCTCATAATCCATCTCCTTAGGTATAATGAATTGCAATTAGGAAGTTCTCAAATGGTGTATGGTTATAATTATCAAAACTCTAAGAACATGTTATATGATAATTGAGAACCCGGAAAGCCCAAGTGAAGGTGATAAGTGCATCAAACATTGGACTAGACTTTAGAAGCATTGCATATACATTATAATTATTGTTTTTGAGTGTTTCTTTTGTAATCTTTGAACCAAGAAAATATGGAATAAGCTACAACATTTTTCTCATAAGTTTAATATTCTCATGCCTCTTCTCATAAGTAAGTTTTACATCTTATTATTATGGCAGGCTGGTAGAGTGAGTGAGTTTTATGCCTTAGTGATGCACAAAAGTTTATCAAACAAACTAATAAGCGGGAGATCTTGGAAACACCGAAGATTTTTTATGCAAAAAAATTGAAAGAGAAAACTATAGGGCATCGCCCAAGTGAAGAGATTATACTATGTATGAGTAAGTTACAAAGGTTGACCCATTTCCTAATTTAGAAGCTAATAAATTACAATAGTATAGAGAATTGATAGATGTTAGTATGAGTGCTCAGAGTCGGAATGATCGTGGTCGACAGGAGTGGGAAGAACAATAGTTCGATGACAGTGGTCTGAGGATTATTGTTGTGTGCTTGAGATTGAAGGATAGTGCTCGGGTGACACTGGACTGAGGTTGGAATTAGGCAGAAGTTAGAAGTCTAGTGGTAGTGATCATTTGAAGGTGTGATAGAGGTATGACAATGGCGACACAATGACAATCGAGCAGAGATCAGGGGATAGTGAGATCAGATGGCTTTTCGATGATTAGTTGCTGGGTAGAGTCCCAACGAAGGTGATTAGGCAGGGGTCCAGTAGAGGTAGGAGGTTTGGCGGTGGTAGGCCGAGTAGAAATTTGATGGTGGAGATTAGACGGAGGCCCGGTGGTAGTCGGAGCTCGATAGAGCTTTGGTTGTGATGACCATATAGAGATGAAGGTCTAATGATGATGGTCACGCGGTGGTCTAATGATAGGCATCTAGATCGAGGTGCAGTGGAGCTTAGTCGAGTGAAAGTTCAGTGACGACAAATATTGCCCCGCATTCCATCCCTCTCCCTTGCAGTTGATTTCTGTTGGACCTCTACTCAACCAACTTTTGCCTGATAGCCACCACTTGACCTATGTCTGGTGATTGTCGAACCTTCACCTAGTTTTTGTGATCGAGCCTCTGCCTGACCACCAACCATTGTTGAACCTCTACCCAACCAGTTTTTGTGATCGAGCCTCTGCCTGACCACCAACCATTGTTGAACCTCTACCCAACCGCATTATTACCAGATCTCGGCTTGGCCACCATTTCTATCGAACCTTCACTATGCCGCCACTATCATCAAACCTCTGTCATACCTTTACCCAGCTATTGCCACCATACTTCTGACTTCTGTAGCAAGCAGACGTTGGTTCTATCTAGCATCATCCATCTAGAGTCCTTCGACCTCAGGCGCTCGACTAGGATCTTTAGACCACTGTTGCCTGACTATAGTCCTTCCAACCCTCTATCACCTGATTATTGTTATTCGGACTCTCTAGCACCCATACAAACTTTGATTGATTCTCTACACTATTGTAATTTGGTTGTCTTGAAGTTAGGGGACAAGGCAACTTTTCTCACTTATACGTAGTGAAATCTCTAGCACCTTGGTTAGACCCCATACTTTTTCTCTTTTCTAGTTCTCCACATAAAAAATCTCTAGTATTTTCAAGCTCTCTCGCTTAACTATTTGTGTGCTAGGCATTTGTGCATCCCTATGACGTAAAACCATGTCACTCTACTGTTGCAAATCTATTATCTTACAACAAAGATCAAAATATTATTTTATTATATTATAATGGATAGTTCATAACATCAAATTATGAGATATTAACACATGATATATAAGAAGTTATACTATTAATAACATATTAAACTTACTCTTAGAAGTATAACAATAATTGGAGAAATATTCTCTACATTTTTAAAGTGATATACAACTATGAATTCACAAAAACTGTCAAAAAAAAAAAAAAAAAAAAAAAGGAATTAAAACATTTTTGGCCGGGGAAAAAAAAAAAAAAAAAAAATCAGAAGGAATTAAATGCATTTGTGCCGTGGAAGCCAACTGCACGCTTATGATCTTTGTAGTCCACAGAAGGCCAGGAAGACATGTTTGAAATGGGCTGAGCTGGTTGGGATCTGCATGTTGTTGCTGTAGGATGGGCCCGTCGCGAACCGTTCAGCTCTACCGTCTTCTTAATTTTTTTTTTAGAAACCCTCTCGGCCTGCTTTGTGTTCCAGCTCTATTTTGCCTGTTTGGCTCTTACTCTTTACCGCACTATCTTTTGTCCTTTCCGGCGAAGAGTTCGCTGCCAATTTTTAGTAAGGGAATGCTATTCATTTCCAATCTCCAAGCGAGAATTGGAGACCAGTCGCTTCCTGTCTTGGTTCCCCTTCCATAGGCGAGAAATCTTTCTCCTTTATAATTGCTTTATTCTTTTTTCCCTTATTGAAGGAAGCTCAGAAGAGGGATCCGTGGTGCTTTTTTCTTCCACTCCGCGAGGCTTTGTTCAGTTATTGCATATGCGCGTGATCTAGTCAAATCACAGATCGGTCGCATTTTTTTTCCAGATTATATGTAACGAACTTATGTATGTTTCACCTACTTCCTCGGTTGGATTCCTTAGCTAGTAGAATATTGCAAGGGTTTTGATAATTCTGCAAATTTGTGATTAAATTTTAGCATATATGCGGACGAATGTTAGGTCTAGTATTTACCAAAATATACTTTCGATTGATGTGAAAGGACATAGTTCTGGATATCGTCAGGGAAGCATTGTTGACCTCATTGTCTTATACTGCTTTTATACATAAATCATTTCTCAGCGCTAAGTGAAATTTCGATGTGGGTATTGTCTTCCAGGCAGTTTATCAATGGTACCCAATTTCATAGAAAATCTCAACTGAATGGTGCCAATTAAATGAAAATGTTTAAATTCCAATAAATCTTTTTATATCTCCACCGACTCACCATGTAAGCGGACCTTTTATGTATTATGGAATTCTTCCCAAATAATCATGTAATTTCTGACAATAAGTTCTGAAGTTGAACTATTTAGAGTTGTTACTACTCGATTCAACACTCACTGTGCAATCCTATGATGTGAAATATTGCGAGTGGTTGATATTATGGTTAAGAAAGAAGAAACTGTTGTAGTTGCTACAAAAACTAAATCGAAACAAAGTTTTAAAAGCAGACTACAAGAATTATTAATTTAAATATAATTTGAAAGAGGATAGTAAAAACAAGTTGCAAAATCATGGCTTTTATGGCCACTTGATTGCCCCCAGTGGTTGAGGATTTAGGTTTCCTTTGTAGGGCATAGATTCGAAGACCTATGATTGTGGATCTTCTACTCAATATTCTCTGAAAAAAATAAAAATTAAAATCGTGGCTTTTATGCCAATGTCAAACAATTATATGAGTTTTTTGAAGCTGACCATAGAAAATTAAATAGTGAACATGGTGCATTTATTAAATCAGATTGTGAACAAAGTCATTTTTCTTTAACATTTAGCTCAGTAAGAGCTCATTAGAATCTCTTTTGATGCTTGTCGAGTAGTCAAGTAGCTTTTTTTATGTCGGCTTCTATTGTTACGTCAAACTTCTTTTTTCTTGTACCATTTAAGTGAAGTATATTAATAGAGGTATAGTGTGATGGAAGTTATGTTGAACAATTCGTTAGATTGTTTGATTTAATTTAATTTTTACTTCTAATTAGCATTGATACTTCATAAGACCTTAGCATTCATGTCAAACTTCTTTTGTCTTGTACAATTTAAGTGAAGTATATTAATAGAGGTATAGTGTGATGGAAGTTATGTTGAACAATTCGTTAGATTGTTTGATTCAATTTAATTTTTACTTCTAATTAACATTGATACTTCATAAGACCTTAGCATACCAAATGAATTGCATTAATTTTTAAGAACAACAATGAAAAGGTTTTTGTTCTATAATGAGTTTTTGTCTTTAAAATCATTAGTATAAAAATATATATTTTGGTGGACTAGATTAATGACTCATTTCTGTGCGAAGTCAAAACAATGTTTAATCAGGCCTAACATATTCAATATTTGGCACTATGATTTAAATATATAACCTCATAATTAAACTTAAACTTCTTCTTTGTTTGTCATGCAAATTGATGTAATTCACTTAATAATTGTTTAAGTAAAGGACATAGACTTCAACCTTATCTATGCCTCTATTAATATACTCTACTAAAGTGTACAGTATGAAAGCAAGTTTGATAAGAGCATGAAATAAGTCATTAAATACCCTGCTAAACAAGCATGTATCGAGCTCTAGTTGGTTTACTTTTTTAAGTGACAAGAAAGTATGTTTTTAACATAAAAAAAATGAAAAATAAAAAAAATTAAAAAATAAAAAAATAAAAAAAAGGTATGTTTTTAACATTAAAAGAACAAGCTTGTGGATGCTCTAGCTTGTTCATTTCTATATCTATTTTCTTAAATAAAGTCAAAGTAGATATTAGGAACCTGACATGTGGCTTAGCTAAACTTGGATTAACAGTTGATGCAAGTCTTTATAAAATGCAGAGTTCATAAAGCTTATTGCTAACAGTTTGGAAGGAAGGAACACCATAAAATCAACATTACCAACTATATGTCTCTTCAACCGATTAGCATCCATTGTTGAAGCATAATATGTTAAAATTTTAGATTTATATTTCATGAAATGACCTATTGGTAAATCCTTCTATGTGAATCTCTTTTTGTTTTGTTAAAACATTTATTGATTTGGAAGTGAGCTGTTTATTAGCTGTTTAATGAATACATGCTTAATAAGTTTTTGACATTTACGCCTTTGATGAATGTGCAACGTTGGAACTCATTGGTATAGCCTTAAATGTTAGATGTCAGGTCATATTGTTGAACTTTTGTTTTTGAAAAAATAAATTTTGCATGTGCATCAAACTATCATGTCATCCTAGGTTCCTGGCAAGAATTATTTCACATGCAAATGGTATTTTTTCTTACTTAAGGTTTTTCAAAATATTTTGTGAAAGCCAAAAAATTTACTTTTATTTTTCAAATGGATTTCCTTTAACAGAACTGGCTTTCTCTTCCTTCTATGGCTGTAGGGTATTGTTAACAATATATCTTGTTCATAATGAAATAGTAAGTCTAGTTTTTTTCTTTTATTTAACCTACATAGGTAATTGTTTTCTTTCCTTTGCAGATCTAATCATTGAGTTTATTAATCATTGTTATTTCCGGACATGTGGAGGTTCAAGCCGTTCAGCCATAGAGAATCAGCCAGCTTAGAAGGCCGATCAATTGATGTAGGAAATTTGAAAGTTCATGTTAGAAATCCAATAGCAGCAGGAGGATTTTCTTGTGTTTATCTAGCTCGGGATGCCGTACATTCAAGTAGGCAGTATGCTCTGAAGCATATTATCTGTAATGATGGAGAATCGTTAGAACTTGCTATGAAAGAAATATCAGTAATGAAATTGTTGAAAGGGCATCCAAATATCACTAATCTTATGTCCTACACCATAATAGACATGGGAAGGACGAAGGAAGCAATACTTGTAATGGAGTTCTGTGAAAGGTCTTTGGCTACTTTCCTTGAAAACGGAGCTGATGTTTTTGAAGAAAAACACATCCTTTTGATTTTCAGGGATGTGTGCAATGCAGTGTTTTCCATGCACTGCCGACATCCGCCCATTGCTCATAGGTATATTTATTCTTATAGAGATCTATCCTCATTCTAGGCATGCTAATGTTTGAGAGCATGACCGATCTGCTCAGTTTTTAGCATGAACTTTTGATTCTATGTTTTTATTTTCACTGTTTATGAAATTGACATGAAAATTTAGCTATGCTCCATGCTAGCTATTGATTTTAATGTAATATATAAAAATTAACCATGCTTTATATTAGCTAGTTATTCTAGGAGAAGGTGAGTGCAACTTTATGCTTTTAGTTTAGTTTTTTGTCTTACTATTCCAGTAGTATTTGGGCCTGCTGATGAATTGGTCACCTTCGGTTCTTTTTGAAACTAACAGTTACATGTTTTTGCACTCATACTTCTACATTATCGTTGATTTAGCATCCTTAACACTAAATCTTGCAGAGACCTAAAAGCTGAAAATGTGCTTTTAGGAGCTGATGGAGCCTGGAAACTCTGTGATTTTGGTAGCACTTCTTGCAATCATAAATGCTTTACGAGGCCTGAAGAAATGGGTATTGAAGAGGACAGTATTAGAAAGCATACTACTCCTTCTTACAGAGCGCCTGAGGTCTTATATTTTCTTAGCTTCTCCTAATTTAATCTTCCTATATGCCTGCTGACATCATGGAAGGGAAATTTTACTTTGCTAATTGCAGATGTGGGATCTTTATCGGAGGGACGTTATTAGTGAGAAGGTAGACATTTGGGTGAGTCATTAACACTTAACCATGCTTTTCCTATGATTAGCAACTTATCTTCTTATATGTTTGTATAATTTCCCTTGCATGGTGGTTTTAGGATTAAAATGATCAAATGTTAGACTAAAATAATCATATTAATAAAACATATAGTAATAATCTATCAATTAGAATGAATAATGGATCAAAATGATTATTAATTGTAATGCAGATGTACTGCAGGAGGGATGCCAACTAAAAGCTTCCACTACTTTTGAGCCTTCTCAAAGTACTGCACTCCATAAAGCCCCACTACCCTGAGAAAAACCTTGGATGTGGTAGTGATTGTATGAGGAAGCTAGTAGCATAATCATGTTTGGTTTTGCAGGCTCTAGGATGCCTTCTGTATCGAATCTGCTACCTAAAATCTGCATTTGACGGTGAATCTAAGCTGCAGATCATAAATGTGAGCTACCAGATTCCAGAATTGCCAAGATATAGTGCACCCTTGATAGGGCTTATCAAGGATATGATCCAGGGCTCTCCTGATGCCAGGCCAGACATCACACAGGCAAGTTTTTTGTTTGATTAAGCTTTTACTGGCAGAAACCTACACTATTTGTCCATCAGTTTTGCAGTACCTGTTCTGGATTGTGAAGCAGTTTTCTAATGTCAGGTATGGTTTCGTGTCAATGAACTTCTGCCTTTGGGGTTGCAAAAGCATCTACCTGACAACTCTTCATCAGCGATTGATATGCACCCTCCTACTGCAAAGCTACATCAGGAAGGTGCTTAAGTTTCTAAAGTTTATAATCTCATGCGTATTAACAATCATAATCTCATTCATATTAACAATCCCTTTAGTATATGCACAAAAGCTGTTAGGCCTTATCCCGATGAGATATAATATACTCAAAATTCATATTTCTGAGTCTGATGATTTGCTAATTTGAATTCCTTAATTTTAACATATTTTGACAGATTATTTAGGTTACATTTAAAGAAATGTTCCTAAATTTAGGGCGAATAAACTTCAAATGTAAAATATATTCATAGAGCTTTGTTTGATTATTGCAGAAAATTTCATTTCAATTATTATGTCTTCTTATGTTGCTATTTTGAAAACCACAATTTGTTGCCCTTTAAGCACTACTTTCTCAAGTTTGCAAACTGTTAAGATTTAGGCCTTTTTTCATCCGTATTAAATGAAATGTTTTTTGTTGAAATTGTGATGACTGATAAGCACTTTTTGTATTAAATGACATTCTAGAAGTTATGTTTGAAGTTTTGTGTTTTTTTCCTGTGCAAAATAAACTAGCATTTTCTTTGGCTTATTTGCAAACATGGTTTTAGGTGTTACTAAAGGGGTTAATACTATTCCTCAAAGAATCCCTCCTCCACCGTCATCTGAAGACTATGCTCAACGGAATAAGGAAATGCAGCAGGCTAAGCCTTCCCAGTCTACTGCAAAAGCTAGCAGGCATGCTGCTCATATTGGTTCATTTTGGTCCACTCAGCATGCACAGGGTTCTAACAGCTCTCAGGGCTCTCAAGTCATACATGATAAAGCCCCTCCAAAAGATTTGGACCCTGAAATCATAGTTTCCAAAGTAGAGAAGAAGCATACTTCCCAAAGAATTAACCCATTGAATAACAAGGGGCAACCGGCCTCACAGAGCAACTATCTTGATGCGTCTGTTGCTATTCTTGATATCAGTCAACAAAGTACTGGTAATAGTAGCAGGATCCTTGGTGAAAGTAAGTCAGTGATGGAAGAGCAAAGTTCCGAAGTGAATAGCTTAAAGGACCAGCTTAAGCAAACAAACATTGAGAAAGCTGAAATAGCTTCCAAGTATGAGAAGTTGATAGCTATTTGTCAATCACAAAGAAAGGAAATCCATGAGCTGAAACGTTCCCTTGTGGCAGCCACCACATCCCCTCTTAGCAAAGACAGCTCAAAGAGCCAGATCTCTCCTGCTAGTTTGCCATCCACGACTTTGGTATGCTTACTATCACTTTTATTTTATTTGTATTATAATTGTGATTGGCGGTGGAGGCCATTTCCATACCCCACATTTTAGTTTTTAAATTAATTTTGGTTTTTTTTTTATTGGCTAGTGTTGTCTTCCCTCACTTAGTCGATCACCCTCCCATGTTGTGGTTGAGAAAGCTGCTAATTTATTATCGGCATCTCCAAAGTTCCACAACCATGACATTAGTATTAGTTGCATGTTACTCTATTTGTTGATCCAATTTGCAACCCCAAGAGGGTCGACACCCTAGGAGTTAATGAGTTAATAGTGGGTCAACTCTCCCTTCATGTAAGTCAATCTGCCCAATAAATTAATCTTCGACATACTTAACACCAGCATAGGGATTCAAGATTATGTGTTTATATTTAGTAATTACTTGCTTATGTATAATTGAGACAATCAGATTTTGTATATTTAATGTGATATGTGTAAGACTTTTTAGATTTAAGCCCAATCGAGATTCTTTGCAAAGCCATTTATTAAATGGGACCCACTTGGTAGGTACCACTCGAAAGCAAAGCAATAACCACCAGGCTCCACCTTCTCTTCTATTCTCTGTAAGTACAAGGACGTGGTGAAGATCTTAGAGAAGAGAGGAGAGTTTGCAAACAAAATCCGTTAAGTATTGTCAGAAACCTTATGATAGATGACGACTTCCTAAAGATAGAAATTGTGGATTTTAAGAGAAAACTTCCATGTCTTTCCTATACATGTTTGAATCCTAATGCTTTCATCCTTTAGTTCATAGGTTTTTCCTTTTAGTTAACGAGTCTAGTTTGATGATGCTATCGATACCCATTTTCTTGGCATGGGTGGAAGGCTCCTTTTAAACTAAGTGCTTTGTTCAACACCCCTGAATCCCTTTCTTGACATCTATAGGAGGTTCTGATAGCATTCATCGATACCCCTCACTAGATGCTACACAAAAGCATTGTCGAAATTTTCAACAAATTCAGGATAAACAAATTTCTACTAGTTTGTTGTGGACTGTGGATTTAAAAACATGTTATGAACAACATTCAATATTGAAAACATACATTATATATAGGAGCCTGTAGGGAGTTTAAGAAAGCATTATGTGATGTAAAGAATTTAGCTTTTAGTGATTTATATTACAGATTAGATAACAAGGGGATGAAAGATGTATGTATAAGTGAGCCAATCAAAGCGGTAGGAGAAGTAAGTATTTAATTCAATTGAAGTGCATTAAGGATGAAGATAAAAAAATATTTTTCTTATAAATATATAGAGAGTAAGGAGGATCTACAAATGATTTTTATTGATTTAAAGAAAGCCTATGATAAAGTTTCAAGAGAAGTGCTTGTTGACTACAGAAAAAACAAAATGAATGAAAGAACAAAAAAAAAAAAAAAAAAAAAAAAAAAAAAAAAAAAAAAAAAAAAAAAAAGAGAGTTGCATGACCTCGTACCATCGATTTTAAATCCGGTCGGGAAGAATTTAAATTGAAGACCTCGTACCGTCGATTTTAAATCTGGTCAGGAAGAATTTAAATTGAAGATCTTGTGTCGTCGACCTTAGGTCCGACCAGGATGGTTTTAATTTGAAGACCCTACGCTATTGACCTTAGGTCCGGATAGGAAGAAAATACAGCAAGCGCCGTACCCATTTCTCCCTCGGTGGGGAGGTGATGCCGGGAGGTAGCCGAAATTTCCTCGACAATTCTGGACTTTAGAGGATTTTTGGAAAACGCAGATCTCTAAAAAAAAAGCATTTAATCTATCGATTGAATCAATTAAATTTCATATGTTCAGATTTTTTTTTTATAAATCAATTTCTATATAAATAGATTTTTTTTAACATATATAAATCAGATTTTTATATAAATTGGAATGGTTTAATTCAAATTAGATTTTTTTTTTATAAATCAATTTTTTTTTATAAATTATATTTTCAAATCATTTTTTTTAATGAATGAGCAATGTCAATCTGATTTCTAATCTAGGAAAAATTGAATTGAAACATTGCATGAAAAGGAAAACTCTTCCACATTTTGGATAACTTCCTTTCCACAAGTCTCTGAAACTTTCTTGCATGTCGAAAGGAAAAATGACTTGAAAGTAAATTTTCTGCTAGAGCTAAATAGTGTGGGAAATTGAAAGAGTTGCCCTCTTTGCCTTATAAGCCAAAGAGCTTGAAGTTATCTACAACGCATATTTTCAAATATTAGAATTGTTGGAAACATAAACCTACTTTTTTATGGTAAATTTTCTTTGTAAATTTCATTTTTATAGACATGTATACAAAGCAATCAACTCTCAAAACAAACTCAAATAACTCAAACTCAAATTCATCTCAAACAAATTCTCAAACACTCAACACAACTCTCAATTCAAATAAAAGCTCTCAAACTCTCCACAATACATAACTCTACACTACACATTATGCAAGCTCTCCAAAAGTCTCTCCTGTATGAACTCCTGCAACAAATAAATTAAATTCATTTAGCATTACAATTAAATCAACATTAAATTTAATGCTAAAGCGTAGGATATTCCAGTAAACTACTAGTACAATGATGCAAAAAAAGTGATCTACTAAAAGAAATGAAAATGCTGTAGCAAAAGAACACTAGTGTTACAACGACAAATGATCAAACTAGTAAGTACAAGTGCTAGTAAACAACCAACTGAAAATCACCGTGGTCTAGTTTCAAACAACTACTGTCCACTCAAACAATCAAATTTAAACCATTGGGCATCCTAGCCTATAGGGTTAGGTTGGAAGACCCACCAACGGGCCATTCTAAGTGAAGTCGTAAGTCCCATGTGTTAGGGATACTTTTAAAATAAAGTATAACAACCCTAACAATCCTACAAAAATAGGCAACTTTCTAAAAAAAGTCATAAGACCTAACTCAAATCCAATCAAAACAATCAAATTCAAACCTTTGGGCTGCCTTGTTTATAGGAATTTGGTTGTAAGACCCACTACCCGGCAGCTTTCAAAGCAAAGTCGTAAGCCCGACTTTAGGGGAAAGTTTTAGGTAAAAAAATTGACCTAACCCTTAACTCCTAATTAAAACACTGGCCATTTCTAATAGAAGCCGTAAGTTCGACATCTGAGGGAAGTGTTTAGGTGATAATACAATCCTAGACCCCTCATTTGGGCATCTTAGTATATAGGACTAAGTTGTAAGTTGTAAGACCCGCCATTTGGGTTACTTCTAAGAGAAGCAGTAAGACCCGCATGTTAGAGAACTTCTAAATGAACGACCCTATTTCTAAATAATTAAGCCCATAACTTGGACATTCTAGTCTATATGACTTGGTTGTAAGACCCACAACTCGGGCCACTTAGTTTAAAGTGCTATGTCGTAAGACCCATCATTAGACAACTTTTAAGAAAGTACTAAGACCTAATCCAAATCCAATCTAAATCAAATTTAAAACATTTGGGCTAACTAGTTTAAAAGGACTAGGTTGTAAGACCCACAACTCAGGCCACTTAGCTTAAAGTGCTATGTCGTAAGACCCATCATTAGACAACTTCTAAGGAAGTACTAAGACCTAATCCAAATCCAATCTAAACCAAATTAAAACATTTGGGCATCCTAGTCTATAGGAATAGGTTGTAATACCCGCTATTGGGCAACTTCTAACTGAAGTCGTAAGCCCTTGCATTTTAGAAAAATTGTTAAAAAAATAGCAATGATCCTAAACCTCAAATAATCAAAATTTAAACCTATAGACATCTTAGTCTAAAGGATTAAGTTGTAAGACCCGCTTTTCAGGCAACTTCCTAAGGGAAGCCATAAGTCCAACCCAAATAATTTAAAACCTCTAGGCAGCCTTACTATAGAGTTAGGTTGTAAGACCCATCCTTGGGCGACTCATAAACAGAGTAATAAGCCCCAAATCTAAATTAAATCCCCAGGCTATTTTAAACGAAAGCCGTAAGTCCCAAACCAAATCTAAATCCTTGGGCTACTTCCTAAAGAAGCCATAAGACCCGCTCCAAACCAAATTTCTGGGTTACTTCTTAATGAAGTTATAAATTCCAAACTAAATAAATTTTTTGGGTATTCTAATAGATGTAAATCTAAAAGCACCTAATCAAATTAAAATTCAAATCTAACCACTTCAGTCTACTCGGGATCCCTGAGAGGAGGCAACCCATGGCTGCTAATCAGATTCCCTTTACACTACAATCAATGATTGTTAGTGTTGGTAGATTGAAACTACGGTATACCCGAGACGACGAAACCATGGGTTCTTGATCGGGTTTACCTCCATTTCACTCACTATTGAGACTAAAATTACCTAAAATTTATTCATCCTTAATCGAGAGTTCTTTCTTATGTAGTAAGAGGGGTAATTAACCATGAGTGCTTGCGCTCATAGGAAGTAAGGATCCCAGATCTTTAAACCCTGACACTATCCTCAGGGGAAATCTGGTTAACTTCAATCTGACTTAAGGGAAATGTAATCTTAGAGCTATAAAACGGGATTCATCCATTCGTGTAATTTTTCTTAAGCCAACAGTGCTCTGAAGAATTCTAGAAAAAATGAGTAAGGATATGTAAATAGGAGCTGTTACTTTTGTTCAAACATAAGGTGGTTTGGCCAAATATTTTTTTATTTCAGTGAATTACATCAAGGATCATCTTTAAGACTTTATTTTTTTGCTTTAGTCATCGATGTTCTTACTAGACATTTGCAAGAGGATGTGCCCTCCTGTTTGTTTTTTGTTAATGATATTCTTCTTTTTTATAAGACTAGAGAGGGATTTGAAGGAAAACTTGAATTATGGAGATCAACCTTGGCGTCCAAAGGTATTCATTTGAGTAGATATAAAGCTGAATACATAGGGTGTAATTTTAGTTGGTAATAGAACTAGTAGTGGGATTGTAACATTGGGTGATCAAGTCATTAAAAAAAGTCAATGCTTTATAAAACCTACGTCCACTCCCCGGAGCCTCTCTTCCGTGTATTGCACTAAACTCAGTATCTTTCCTTTTACCCCTATAGCAAGGCGGAGAAGCCCGTACAGAAAACTCTTTTCCACCGACCCAGGTGAAGCAGATAATTCAACTCCTTTTGCTTCCTCCTGAAGCAGGCAGAGAACCTCGATAAGTTGCTGAAGTAGACCTCTCTCGAACTCCCCCTCACAAGATCCTCTCTCTCTCTCTCCCTTGCTCTCCCTCTCCTCTTGGCTCTCTAAGGTCAGGACAATAGCAAAAGATCTTTACTTGAGAAAACAAGAGATCTTTTAAAGAAGGGCTTCAAATTTGTCCTAATTTGCAATTAATCATCAACTATCGTCCAGGACGATCGACTGATCGTCATGTATGATCAGTTCGAATATAGCTTAATCAGCCAGGACGATTTGGGAGAGTCTGGATAATTAGAAGGTTCCTTCGTTCAGATCGTCCAAGACGATATTATATCGTCATGTACGATTAGTTCAACTCATCGTATATCGTTCAGAACATTGCACTAGATGGATGTCTAGATGATTTAAAAGTAACTTGATCATCCGGGCCGATTAGTTCAAAATGTCACATATCGTCCAGAATATTGCCCTGAATGGATGTCTGGACGATGAAAAAGATAATCGATCTTCCAGGCCGATTATGGATCGTTCTGGATGATTTGTTCATATCAATACATATCGTCCAGAGCATCATTCATGTCGTCCAGGAAGAACTAAGATTTGTTTAACTGATTATCCCAGACGATCCTGTGATCGTCCAGAACGATATGATCGAGCAATCAAACCGTAATTTCTTTACTTAATTACCAAAATAATTTAGGCATAATTGTAGTGCGTCGTCCAGGACGATGTCCTGGATGGTGTCCAAAAATAAAACATGCCTAAAAGGTTGTGGCGATTGATTCTTTCTGATTTGAGCCTATCATCTCGGACAATGATAATATCATCCAGGATGATTTGCTTAATTGCGGCTGCCTTAACCAGAATGCCCTAATTAGGATTTTTATTTTTGACCGATCGTCCCGGATGATATGATTGAAAACAGAAAACTCTAAAACAGTCAGAGTTTTTTTCCAAGTGTGTGTGTGCAAAGTTACTTAGCATCATGACCCACATTGATATAATGGACTCAAGAAAAGGTAAAAGACACTTGACGTACATTACAAGCTGACTTAGTCATAATCTACCCAATCTTGAGCTGATTTGATTTGCAATTTGATCTTGTGAACTTGAAACGTTAGTAGGTAAGACAATCGTAGAAAAATAGAAGTAATAGAAATATTTGCTATCATCAAAATTATAATTCCTGAATCTAGATTCGCAACAACGACATCTTGGATCGGAAGCGACCACGAGAGCTCGCTCTCAGTCAAGGTAACTTACTCCCGTTCGTGTGCTTCTCCATCTCCTCTGTTGTTGCTGGACTTCGCTCCTTCGACGGCATTCCCTTCCTCTCGGAACAGAAGTTACAACATTTTGATCAGGAGCGACGACGAGAGCTCGTTAGCTGGAAGGTAACTTTCTAGCTTCCCGCGCGCTTCTTCAGCTCCCTTGCCATTGTCCAACTTCACCCATTCAACGACTTCCCTTCTTGAGGGATCGAAAGTTGCACATTTTAATCGAAAGCAATACAGGAGCTCGTTAGCTGGAAGGTAACTTTCATCCTTTCGTGCACTTCTTTGGCCAAACCCATAATCTGCCAATAAATTTAGTTATAACTTATGATTTTAATTAAATATCTTAATTAATTATAAGTAATTAATTAAAGATAATTTGTTAATTAATTATGATTAATTAATTTTGATTATAATTAATTTAAAAAAAAGAGAAATGTGCCTAACCCTCTTGGCTCGATCAACGAGCCAGCACTGCTGATCCATTTATGAAGATATAATTTATAACTTGAAAATCCCTCACTCGTGGCTTGTGATGAGCCGGCAAACCTCCCCACGCTCTCACGTAGCACGAGGGGAGGGAAACCGGTGCGACGCTTGCGACGAGGCGGGTAATTCCCGGAACGCTCATGTAGCATGAAAGGGATAAAAATAAGTACCCATATGTAGAAAAATGACTGTACTCTTTTCAATAGGTACCGAAGACCCTAAATACTCATGTAGCATCTTGGGGATTGAATAAAATGCAGCCGTGGTGTCTACGGACATCTACTTGAAGTGCTCATGTGGCGTAGAGGGGAAGGCTAGTCTCCCAAAAATTTTCCTAAATGGGGGAGACATTGGGAGGCTGCCGAAATTTCATTTGAAATGCAGAGGAATTGAACAAATTTTGGGCCAACAGAAGACTTGATTTTGTACAACAAAGGACTTGAAGAGAACTTAAATTGATTAATATAAACTTGAGATCAAATTTAAACACTAATTTGAACTTAATTTGGATACTAATTAAGGATAATTTGAACTTCAATTGAATTTGAACAAGGACTTAGACAAGTTGACAACGTACTTGTGGACTTAATTTGGACTCAAGCAAAACTTGTGAATTTGAACTTGCACATTGAATTCGAATCGAACTTAACCGAGCAACAATTGAGGACTTTATTTGAACTCAAATGGGACAACAATGAACATAATTCAAAATTCAAATAGCAATCAAATATCAAATAAATGAGCATGAAGCCATAATAAATGTTAAGTGGTAACTTTGATTACTAAAGTCATAATGCAAATATGTGAACAATGGAGTTCAGGTTAGATAGGCTCCAATGTTTATGATATACACTCCAATGACAAGTTAAAGCAAGTAAACATTAAAAAGCAAGGAAGAACAATGATGATTGGTTGTAACACTTGTGCCAATTCCATAAGTAAACATACAAAGTCCCTTGACGATAATGTGGACTGCCACCTTATAGACATGTATACAAGGAGGGTGAAGTGAGTGCAATAATATGCTTTTGAACAAGATTTAAAATTGCGTAAATAAGTCTCGAAGCGTTTTTCGTCCGTGAGATGAGGCGTAAGCCTCGAGGCAGTGTGAGGCGTAAGCCTCACGGATGCAGAATTGCGTAAATGAGAATTTAAGGGTTTTAGTATGTAAATAATAGCAATATTCTATCATACAATAAAAACATCTAAATGACAAGTGGAATTAGTGAAAATTAAGAAAGGAGATGCAATAAAATTATGTTCTAAAGTACAAAACCACAAAATTATAGTCTATCCAAACTTCCAAAGTACAAATAAGAAGGAATATATATAATCCAATCATGTCCCAGCACTAAATGGTTCTTCTAGGGAATCTTTTTCTCCAATTGTACCTATGAATGTCATATCTTTATCATCTTCAATATGACTCACTTTTCTCTTCCCTGTTCAATAATAATGATCATTATCATGTTACTTGATATAAATATAATGTAATAGCATATAAGAAGTTATGGAATATTTTTATTTGGATGTTGTGCTGCAGAGCTAGTGGATGTGTGTGGTGTGGTACTAGTGGATGTGCCCACTTGATCTGCTTCGCCCCTCAAGACATCCACACTTAGATCCTCTAGTTGCAAGTCTGATAATGGCAAATCTGTCTCATCATTTATGAATCACTCATTATCAGATGCCACATCATCACACACCAACGGGTCCTCATCCTCCTTCAACCCCTTATTCCTCAATCTCGTATCTCTTAACCTTTTGTTGTGCATAATATACACAAGAGAATTCATTCTGAGTGTTGAAAGTCGATTTCTTCTCTTTGTTTGCACTTGACTATATGTACTCCAGTTTCGCTCACACCTAGAAGAAGAACAAGTGAGGCCCAAAACTCTAACAACAAAACTCTATAACTCAGGGGTTGAATCATCAAATTGGATCCACCATTCAACTATTTTCAAGAAGAAAAATGATAATCAGAACATAATAAAGTGTTTTGCATTTACAAAAATAAGTATACATGGAGACCATTTGACAATAGTTGATTTTGCTGCTTGCAGACCAAAAAATCCTTCCTTATTCCGAAATAGAATAAGTTGTAAATCTGCAAGCTCCCTATCTGTCTGCTCCGGTATTAGTCATTCTATGCAATGATACAAGCCAAGCTTCACCTTCGGGTTTGATGATTTCCTCTTTGAATATTGAAATTGAGGATTGAAATAATACGCTGCTGCATGTAGATGACGGTGTAATTGTATCTCCCACCGAGCATCAATATATTCCAAATCTTTCTATAACTTGCCTCCTCTCCTCCCAAGTTATGTGCAATCAACTCCTTCACCTCATCCATAACATTATAAATAAAACCCATGGTTGGTTTCTTCTTGGCATCCACAAAACGTAGGACTTGTACTAAGGGTCTCGTGCTCAATATGGTATAGATCACAATGGCCCAAAATTTATCATTTAAAATAAGCCTTCGTATTTCCTTCCCCTCAGTTTTTTTTCCCCCATGCAGAATTAAGCCATTGTGTTGATGTAAATATTGCTTCAAGAGGTTGTCTCACATCCAACAGGCTCTATAGTGTCAAATAAGATGTGGCAAACCTGTAGAATAAATTTGCATTAGGAATTGAAAATGATTTGAAGTAAACAAATGTAATAATGAACCTAGTGGTTGCAGGATGGATGCTTTCCTTCTTTGAAACTTTCTCATTAAAGCTAAGACTCATGAGTGGTTGTATATGAACTTTGTGATCTTCTTCGCCCTTGAAAGATCACTCTTATGTTGAGGTAAATCACCAAGTTTCTCCAATATAAGATCAATGTAGTGTGTTGCATAGGGGGTTCAATACAGGTGTTTCCTCTTCTTCATTAACATCTGACCAGCTGCTTTGTATGCGCTGGCATTGTCAGTCACCACCTGAACAATCAATTGCTCCTCAATCTCCTCAACAACTCTATCTAGTAAATTGAAAATGAATTCAACATTTTTAACCTCATTTGAAGCTTCAACTGATCGTAAAAACATAGTGCCGTAGGGATTGTTGACAAGGATATTAATCAAGCTCCTGCTCTTCATGTCAGACCACCCATTTGACATAATGGTAACACCAGTCTCAATCTATGTCTGTTTAATCTCATCAATGTTATGCTCTGTGTTCTGCAGCTCTTTTAAAATTCACGTTCGCAACCCGTACATAGAAGGTGCCTCCAACCCTCTCCCATACAACCCTACAGACCGTAACATATTGAAGCAGGCCGGCGATGTCGCAACATCAAATGGTATAACATTCTTTAAAAAAATTTTGTCAATATCCATGCAAACCTGCCATCGACCCTCTCTAGTACCAGCCGCAGGTATCATCTGTGCTAGTCCTTTATCCTCTCCTGGAGTAGTCATGTACTGGTCCATAGGACCCCGTGCACCTTTATTATGTATAGTGGAGGAAGAGCCCTTTCCACTCTCGTTCCCAAAGTAAGAACCATGTTCGACCCTTTCATAAAATTGCTCATGTTGTAAATGTTTAACCGTCGTACTCTTTTTCATATAAGCTATAATTTCCTCCTTCACGTTATCTAGAACATTCGCATAAAGTGCTACATTCTTGTGTGAGCCGGAGAAGTGTTCCTTCATGCGAGTTACTCCTTGCTTCACCACCTTAAATTACATTCTTGTGATCAATTCCTTTCTCTTTACAAAAATTCTCAATTTTTTTCATTTTCAAATTTACCGTCGTGATCACTTTGGATTGTTAAAATCTCACAACTTAATTTTTTTGAATCCAAGTCGAAAAATCTCTAAACTTCTCAAATGATTCACTCTTATGATATAAGAATTTAACTCAAGTGAATATAGCAAAGTCATTTATTATCACAAATCCGTATACCTTCCCTCCTAGACTTATAGTTCCAACTAGTCCAAAAAGATCTATATATAAAATCTCTAAATACTTACTAGTTCTAAGATCCTTATTGGATTGAAAAGAGAACTTCACTTGTTTTCTTAATATACATGCATCGCAAAGGTGATCCTTAGTAATGTCTAGTTTTGATATACCTCTAACCAAATCTTTTTGGATAATTTTTCTAAGTTTTTTATGCTAGATTGCTTTACTTCGTTAGTTACGTCATAAGTGATATGAAATCTATCCCATATGTTCTTTCCACTTTTGCAAGTGAAGACCTGCATGTAGTCTTCTGACTTAAGTGCATAAAAGAAACTGTTTAAACATTTTGTATTTAACTGTGCCAAGTCACGTTCTTCTACAGTTCAATTTGCAAAAGGTGTTTCAACTCTAATGCCATCAACTAATCTAGTTGGTTGTGTATACCGTTCTTGTACTAAGATCTATATACGATAATCTAAAGACTGTAAAAATATAGACATGCATGTTTTCCAAAAATCGAAAGGGATGTTATCAAATAAAGAAGGTCTAGTAATCAAATATCCTTCAGGTGTGTTCCGGTTTCCAAAAGTAGCCATGCTTGTTTATCAAAAAGTAGTCTAAACTTATGATTTTGAATCAACGCCCTGATACCACTTATTAAATCTTGTTAAAACTAGAATAAGTTATTAAACCTAAGCTAATGTCCCAAAGCTAACCAAGAGGGGGGGGGTGAATTGGTACTTTTAAAAGTTACTTCTTGGATTTTAAAAATTAGAAACCAATTAATGATTTGTAGCAAGTTAATTAAAATTTTGAAAGAAAATTTTCAACCACGAAATTCTTAACTTGCAGCAAGAAAGCAGTGGAAATAAAAATGACACAGATTTATAGTAGTTCGATCAAACACGACCTACATCCACTCCCTGAAGACTCCATCTTCATACATTACACTATTACCAAAAGTGACTCTCCTTTAGCCCTCACAGCAAGGCAGATAAGCCTTTACAAAACTCTCTTCCACCAATCCCCGGTGCAGTAGAGAACTGTCATCCTTTTATACCCTTCAAGTGTAGGCAGAGAACCTTCGTCCTTTCACACCCTCAAAGTGTAGGCAGAGTACCTTCGTCCTTTCACACCCTCTAAGTGTAAGCAAAGTACCTTCGTCCTTTCACACCCTCCAAGTGTCGGCAAAGTACCGTCAGCTGTTCTCACTTTCCAAGTGTCGAAAGAGAACCAGATCTTCTTCAAGAATCTTCTCACGAGTAATCTAAATAGACAAGAGGAAGAGTGAAGAATATAAATCACACACAAAGATCCTTACCTTTGAGTAACCTTGTGAACCCTTTATACTCCACTAGCAAGAAATCTCTCTCAAACACTCTCTCACATACACTCCTTTAAATGCTCTTGAAAATTCACGTAGACAGAAGTAGAAGAAGTCTTCAGTCAGTTTAAGATGGACATTTTTATACAAAAGACACGAAAAATCGTCCTGAAAATTGAAGTTTTCAAATTTGAACGTACACGATTGTATGTTCGTACATACGAACAATTCAAATATTGTTGCGTATGAACATGTTGTGAATCAGTATTAACTAATTTCGTACGCGATCATCGTCCGGTTTGAATAGAAAAATTTCAAAGTTCGTCTGTACGAAACGTCATGATGAAATGTACGAAAATAGAACATAGACGTTCGTCCTGGGACGAAATTAAATATCGTCCGTATGATCTTCGTCCGAGGATAGAACAGAGACATTCGTCCTGGGACGAAATAAAATATCGTCCGTACGATCTTCATCCGAGGTCAGAACAGAGATGCTCGTCCTAGGATGAAATTAAATATCGACCGTACGATCTTCGTCCAAGGTCAGAACAGAGACGTTCGTCCTGGGACGAAATTAAATATCGTTCGTAAGATCTTCATCCGAGGTCAGAACAGAGACGTTCGTCCTGGGATGAAATTAAATATCGTTCGTACAATCTTCGTCTGAGGTCAAAACAGAGACGTTCGTCCCTATACGAAATTAAATATCGTCCGTACGATCTATACTTAGAAAAAATATTTTCATTCATGTTCGTTCAAATGCTCATTGGGGAAAATAACTGACCAGATCGTCCCATACAAAGTGATATCATACAGTACGATCAGTTTAAAAATATGAATTTTAAAACTCTCCCCCGGTGTGTGTGTGCTCAGTTACTCAATTACAATCAGACTCTCTCAGACTGAATAAAATGAAAAATACAGACTTCGATTACTATAAACTCTAAACTGTTCTTGATTCGAAGTCTTCAACAATCCGGAGTATGATTTTCAAAAATATTAGTACACATAAGAGCAAAAATAATTCTTCCAAAATATATTATGAGAAATAATAATTAAATCAATAATATTTTGAATCATTAAAAACATATTGGAAGAATATCAAACATGCAAAATTAAGTAGCAACTATCTCAACAATCATGAATATTCAGGGGAAGATCGGGCATCATGAGATGGCAGTACTGGTGGATAGTGGATCTACCCACAACTTCATTTCTAATAGGATGGTGGATCAATTAGGATTGAAATTAGTGGACATGGGGGATTTGGGGTTTTGCTGGGAATAGGAAAAGTAGAGAGGAGTAGAGAAATTTGCAAAGAGGTGATTCTAATCCTTCCAAAGGTTTAGGTATTGGAAGACTTTCTTCCATTAGATTTGGGGAGCACGATGTGATACTGGGAATGAAGTGACTACAAAAGTTGGGGAAGACCAAAATTGATTGGAAGGCTTTAACGATGAAGTCAAGGTTGAGGGTAGGAGGGTAGTTATTAGAGGGAAATCTAGGGTGATAAGGTGTATTTTAAGATTGGACCCTACAGATAGTAGATCTTAGCTCGAACAAGAAATGCAAAGTTATCTCCATAATACTATGAGCCTTATGAGTTGTGGAGAGGATTGATGCCGTGGCGTATCATTTGTAGCTACCCTCTTCTTCCCCCATACACCCAGTATTCTGTCCCATCTTAGGGAAGTTATTGGCGACCATAGTTTATCAACGATGCTGTCTATGAACTTGACAAAAAAAAAATGGAGGTATTTTGGAGCCAATGGAAGTGAGAGGAGTTCGCTCGACAACCAAAGGAGCTAGAGAAGTGCTGATCAAATGGAAGGATTTGACTGACTATGAAGCAACATGGGAACCATATCGGATGATTCAATAGCAATTTATTTCATTCCACCTTGAGAACAAGATGACTCTTTTTGGAATGGGAGTATTGATGGATCGACTGAGCCGGTCCAGCCAATCAACCTGGTCTTAGAAAGTAGTGTCGGTCTAGCTGGCGAACGGAAGAACCCTATAGGCCCTACTAGTGTGGGCGGCGGCGGCAAGGCTAAAGGGGGTTCAAAGGTGATTAATTCAACCTTTATTTACTTACCATAGAAAACCAAAATTAGGAGGGAATTAGGGTAGTTTATTTAGGGAAAGATGACAGATTTGAATTCAGATTTGGGAGGGAATTAGGAAAGTTTATTTAGGGAAAGTGAGTTGATTTTAATTCAGATGTTGGGGGAATTAAGAAGGTTTATTTATGATTAATTGGGTTATTTTATTTTCATGATGAGATTTTCTGTTTTGCAGTAATTTTGTTTGGAGTTGTTCCTAGCGGCGCTTAGGATTTGTGGAGAGTCGATCTACCTCTTGAATAGCATATTAACTTGTATCTTGATTTGTAGTGCCGATATCAATAAAATTAGCCCATAATCTCATTGTTTTTCTTTGATTTTTGCTACGTTTTTTTTTTTTTTTTTTTTTTTTTTTTTTTTTTTTTTTTCTTATTGATGTTTTTTGGTTGTGTGGAGATCTTATTCCTATCAGAGAGATAATTGAATTTTAGACCCAAAGCTTCTTTAGATAATTGGGCACTGAAGTTGTTTGACATCTGCATCACAAAAAAGGAAGGGCGTCATCCATAAATTAAATGCTAGTTAAAGGAGGACCAACGACGTTAATTTAGTCCTTGCTGGCTGCACGTTGCAGCATTTGTTGGAGAACATCTCTGCTTCAAACCGCATGATCACCTTGAATTGATTGCTAGGAATCCATTGACAAGAATTAGCATGAATGATGAATTCCTAAATCCCGACAACAAATTCTGTAAGGAAACTGTTAGACCGGTCCAGCCAGGTCCGCACGGGACCGACATTTCGCAAATACCGTGGGATCTCCGCTTCCTGCGGAGATCGAACGGCCCGACCGCCCCATTAGAGCATTTTAGGAAGCTTTTTTGAGGGTTTTGAGAGGGAAATTTGAATGTAGGGACTGTTTAGGGATTTCCTTTTGATTTGTATGCATTAAATAGTTGGTTTTCCTAGGGTTTGAGTATCTTGAATTTGGCGGAAATTTGAGATCTCTTAGATTTAGGTTTTCTTTGGGCTCTAGCGGCGTCTAGAGATTTGGGAGAGATCGATCCTCCTCTCGAATTGAGGATCAATTGTATCTTGCTATTTTATTCATCGTTTAGTGGAATACAAGTTGTGCTTTGAGTTTTCCTTCAGTTTTCCTCTAAATTTCTGCTGCTTGACTGCTGTACACAGCCGTTTGCTGTGTTTTTCCTGCTGTGGACAGCCATTTGGCTGCTGTTTGTTCACCGATTTGGGTTAGGTTTGCTTGCGAACTCAAGTATTACCTTAGGATTACTTGCAAACTCAAGTATTTCCTATCAGAAACCTATAATAAAGTCGGTTAAACTGAATTTTGCTATTGCTTATTTACAAAGGAGAAAAATACGGTTATTCTCTTGGTGTATTTTCAAAATATCTAATACCTGCTCATCACTATAAATTCCAGCTTCCAGCAATTTTTACTAGTTTATTTTTTTATTGGTTTCATGAATATAAAATGAATGTTCTTAAAAGCCAAACTTCTTAGTTTGGACAAGGTAAATGATTACGATTGATGGCGATGTTATCCATTTAAATTATGCTTTTTTAATGCAGCGAAAGGATAAATTGGATCCTAACCTCCTGGAACTCGAGCAAGCGATCCTTGCAAGCACTACAGCAGTAGCAGCACTTCCAGCACCCAGTCATGAGCCCAAGCCATGGCAAGCCTTTGATGATGGGCCCAAACCAATGCCTTTGCCAAACAACACTTCAGGATTGTCTTGGCCAATCAATGGGAGACTGAACCAGGTTAACTATGCTGCTCCTCCTTTCAGTTCTCAGGTATCCAGTACAACTGCACCTGCTTGGAACGGTCCTTCCCAGAGATTTGGTGGCGACTTGGAGAAGAAACTCAACGCAAAACAACCAAGCAACTGGACTGGTTTCTAGCTTGTACCTTCCATTTTGCACAGGGTTCTTCAATCCTTAGCTTTCCTATCACATGCGATTCTTTTCTTCCAGTAAAACGGAAGACATTTATGGGCTTCTTTTATTGTTTGTTGTTGGATGGGTCAAAGGCATATACGGGACATGCATTCCTTTGCTTTTATTCTTTTTTTTTTTTCCCTTGATGAACAAATGGGAGTTTGGTTCTGCATATACAAAGCATGTATACTGGAAGGATAGATCAATGGTTCCTCCAGCCTTTTATAACACTACATCAGTTTATGATTCTGTACTGAAATTCTCTCGTTCAAGATCTCATGGTGTGTAATAAAATAGTTCAGAGTAAAGAAGGTAGGTCATTTGGATGCTATTTCTATTTCGAATTGATAGTTCAATAAAATTCAGTGCTTTCCATTGGTTATTACCGTGTAAAACTTTTATATTATTATTATTAAAATTTTAGATTTAATAAATTTGTGTTAAATAGTTATTAAGTTATTTACATAGTAAATTTTAAAATAAAAAATAAGAGATTGCTTAAATTATTTATATAATATTTTTAAGTTTAAACTTTATTATTTAGAAAGGGATGTCCGTTAAATTTTTTTATTTTGTTTAATAAGAGATGCATATATTATATGCAACATGTTTAGCAAAAGTATATTCATCTACATGTATGGCACATTATAATTATTGTTATCAAAATTATATATATATATATTTAAAATGAATGCAAGTTGTGCTATGGACTGGTGAGTGGAACTTCAAGGTGACCAAAAAATTATTTAGTGCGGAGTTTTGATGTAGCTTGCATTTAGACTCTTATAAAAATAAGTAATATCATCTATATATAGGGTGTATAATAAATATTTTGTGTACATATGATGTGGATAATTTTAATTAAAGTTTAGAAGCATCAGGATTCGGCACATAATAAATTCTGCTGCAATAGTGCATAAGATTGGAAAAAGCTAATGCTTTAAAAAAAAAAAAAAAAGAACTCGTACTTTTCATAGAATTTGTGTTATTGAGAAAATTTTGAAAGAAAAGATTGGAAAAAGCTAATGCTTTAAAAAAAAAAAAAAGAACTCGTACTTTTCATAGAATTTGTGTTATTGAGAAAATTTTGAAAGAAACTCTTGTGACAAAGCAAATAAAGTTGTCAAAATCAGGTCACGGGTTGAGTTCATGTCCAACCTAGAATTGACTTGACATAAGTTGACCAGGCCCGAACTTGACCCATTTTTAAAAATGGGTCACTTTCTTGGACATAAACCTGACCTGCTTTGGACCAGAGTTATTGTGGGCTAGAATATATGCGATGATAAAGTTATGATCATAAGTCTTAGCGTTACATGAATATCTAGCTCACACAGAGAGAACACAAGATTTTTTATGTGGAAAACCTTAGAAAGGGGAAAAGCCATGAGGCATGGCCAAGTTGAAAATAATTCCACTAGAATTTGAATAGGTTACAGTGGGCTGACTCGCCGCCAAGGGTGATCAGATTACAAATATCAACTGTATGGTTGAAGTCAAGGGTAAATAAAAATTCGACGTCACTTGATGGTCTAGTGGAGCTTCGGGGTCACCTGGTGATCTGGTAGAATTTCGACGTTACTTGAAAGTTCACGTGTCAATTAGTAGAACCTTGGTGTCCATAGGTGGCTTGAAAGAACTCTGGGCATTAGGTGGTAGTCCGATAGAACATCGCGGGTCAAGTAGTGCTCCGATGTAGCTTAGGATGTCATGTGGTAGTTCGGCGGAGCTCGGGGCATTAAGCGGTGGTCCGACAGAGCTTAAGGCATCAGGTGGTGGTCCGATGGAGCTCAGTGCATCAGTTGGTGGTCAAGTAGAGCTCAAGGCATCATTTGGTGGTCCGGCAGAGCTTAGGCTTTAGGTGATGCTCCGATGGAGCTTAGGGCATCAGGTGGTGGTTTGGCGAAGCTTAGGGTGTCAGGTGGTGGTTTGGTTGAGCTCAGGGCGTCAAGCGGTGGTCTGGTAGAGCTCGGGGTGTCAGGTGGAGGTCTAGTGGAGATTAGGGCATCAGGTGGTGGTTTGGTGGAGCTTAGAGCATCAGTTGGTAGACCAACGGAGCTCAGGGTGTCAAGCGGTGGTCGAGCAGAGCTCAGGAGGAGGTTGACGAGGAAAGAGCGATCTCTGATCTCTCTTTTTTCTCCTTTGACTTAGGGGGTCAGATAGTGGTTTGACGGAGCTCAGGGCGTCAAGCGGTGGTCCGATGGAGCTTGGGGCATTAATTAGTGTTCCGCCATAGCATAGGGCTTCAGGTGGTGGTCCGACGGAGCTTAGGGCATTAGGTGGAGGTTTGGCAGAGCTCATGGTGTCAAGCGGTGGTCTGGTGGAGCTCAAGCGGTGATCGAAAAGGAAAGAGTTATCTACGATCTCTCTCTCTTTTCTCCTTTGGCTTAGGGAGTTAGGTGGTGGTCCAGCAGAGCTCAGGGCATCAAGCGGTGATCCGACAGAGCTCGGGGAATCAGGTGGTGGTCCCATAAAGCTTAGGGCATCATGTGGTGGTCCGACAGATCTTAGGATGTCAGGTGGTGGTCTGGTAGAGCTCAGGGCATCAAGCGGTAGTCCGATGGAGCTCAGACGGTGTTCGAGGAGGCATGAGTGATCTTCGATCTCTCTCTTTTCTCCTTTGGCTTAGGGGTCCTTTTTAAAGAGCAAATGAGACTCTATTTATAGATTTCTTGCAGTGGCATGACATGTAAATAGGTGGAAGATCAAGAGCAAATGGGGAGTGGTTTATATGGATGACTCATGTTGAATTCCTTGATCATGGACCATTCATTAGACATTTAAAGGTCTAATGATGTTGGACTTCTGTGATATTAGGCTCATTGGATTCATTATGTCGACCCGTTGGATTTGACTTTAAGCATGTAATGTTTGGAAATCATTTGTAATTCAAGCACTTGATTTGGACTCATTTGGGCTCGAAATAAGTTAAATTTAATGTCATTAGGTTCGTATTTCTGAGACAGTAAATTTGACTGCAAGTTTGCTAAAATCAGAGTTCAAATGGTTCTAATTTTAATGTTAGAACTTTCCAACATGATTCTGTCTCGAGATTCATGCCCGATCATGATTATTTTTTTATGATGCATAAGTTGTTCCCTTATTTTTGGTCCTCGAAGCTTCAAAAGTTTCAAAATATGCATTATAGTCCTTGGGGAAAAAATTATGTACGATTTGGAACTTGAAAATAATCCAAACTTGTGCGTAGAGACCCCGAAAGGCTTTGAAAGTTCAAAAATTGAGTCACAAATATAGAAAAGTAGTTCCAGAGACCCCAAAAATGTCCAATTTGGCCTTTTTGAACCCAAAATTGGGCCCAAAAACATATTTGATGTTGACGTGGCATAGCCATACGAGATCGTAGCTAACATGGAAATGACAGACAGGATCATGGATGATGGGGGGATGGATGTGGCACAGCCATGTAGGATCGTCGCTAACAGGGCGTTGGTGTGTCATCCATGAGAATAAAAATTATAATTTAAATAAAAAATAGTGACAATTTTATCACTTCTTCCTTAATGGGTGAGTTAAGAAGTTTTTGGATTTCTTACCCAAGGTTCAGGGTTCGAATCACACAGAAGATGAGAGTTTTTTTTTTTAAGTTGGCTGGACACGACAAGCAAGATTGTGGTGCTGACATGGCACTGACATGCAGGATCATAGATGACATGGCAGTGACATGTAGGAACAAGTCTAGCATGGAACCATCATGTAGGTTTGGCGCTAACGTGACAGTGACACGCAAGATGGATAGCTGATGTGATAGGGATATGAAGGATGAATTACTGACGTAGAAAGCAGGATGGATTGATGACATGATAGTGCCATGTAGGATAGTTTGACAACGTGGTAGTGAGATGCAAGAGGGATTAATGTTGTGGCAGTAACACATAGGATAGATTGATAATGTGGCAGTGATACACATGATACATTGATGACATGGAAGTGATACATAGGATGGATTGATGATGTGATAATGACATGAAGGATGAATTGATGACGTGGTAGTAATGCGTAGGATGGGTTGATTGTTGAGTCTAGTAAATAGGTTGTTAGACCTAAGTTAATGTCCCAAGGCCACCAAAAGGGGGGTGAATTGGTATTTTAAAAATTTAAACCCTCTTTGAAAATGTGTTGAACAGAAATGAAAATTTTTATTAAGTTTTTATAGAAAACGTTTTTCAACCACAGAGTTTTTTAAACCAAAAATAAAACGCGGAAAATAAAAATAGTAAAGTAAATGACAC
>NW_021319083.1:26636365-26759582 GCF_001605985.2 Dendrobium catenatum
TTTTGTACAAGCTGATCGTCCCGTACGAACAAAGTTCGTCCGGTACGAACGGTTATTACAAGGTCGGTTCCAAAAACTGCAGAAAAACCGTCCTAAGTCGGTTGTATCGCCTGGACAAAAATTGGTTCGTCCGGACAAAATTCTTACAGAGACCAGATCATTTTGGACGATATTTAATTTCGTCTGGACGAAAATCTTATAGAGAGCAACTCGTCATGTACGATAATTTAATTTCATCTGAACGAAAATCTTACAGAAACCAGATCGTCCTGGATGAATAGGACTTAGAAAATTTTTCTGGCCAGTTCCTATTCGTTCCATGTGATCTTAATAGGAGATAACTGTTTGATCGTCCCGTACGAACTGATATCGTCCCGTACGATCAGTATAAATTTTATATGATCTCCTTATGTGTGTGTGTATGTTTTTATTCACTCAATTACAATCACTCCCTTTCAAGTTTATTTCAAAGAAAAGTATATGCTTCAAATACACAAAGTATCTCATGCTGAATTTTATTTGAAGTCTTCGTAGTCTGGAGTTTGATTTTCCTGAAATGTTAGTACACACAAGAGCAAATACAAATCTTCTAAAATTGTTAGGAGATAACTACACTTGATGATGTGGTAGTGACATGCAGAATAATTTGATGTTGTAGTAGTGACACACATGATGGACTGCTAGCATGGCACTACAACCTATTGGGTCGTGGCCGACGTTGCCAGGATACGCTTAATCATGGCTGACATGGCACCTATGACCTGTTGGGTCGTGCTTGACTTGACCATGATACAGAGGATTGTGGCTAACTTGGCCATAACACCGCAGGTTCATAGCACCCATAACCTGTTGGGTCATGGCTGATGTGGCACCCATGACCTAGTGGGTCGTGGCTGATGTGGCCATGACACGAAGGATCATAGTTGATGTGGCACCCATGATCTTTTGGGTTATGACTAACATGACCATGACACACGGGATCGTGGCTAACATGGTCATGACATGCAGTATTGCAGCTAACGTGGTTGATGATGTGGCACATAATCTTTTTTTTAATAAAATTTTTATACTATAATATATAAAACCCCCTTCAGCTCTCTTGTTATAAGGGAGGCATTCCCTTGCCTTTAGATAGGTGGCATCCCTTATCCAATTATAGGGCTCCTCCCTATACAGAGGTAATGTTAGATGACCACCTTCCTTCGAGAGATCCTGCAGTCAATAGAGACCCTATCGCTATGGACAACAGTGAGTGGAGGCTAAACAAAGGAGCAAGGGCAGATGATGCAGCATCCACCATCACAGGTGATTCTCTGATCATTCTCAACAAGAAGTTTCACTTCCCAAATAATATGGTGATGAAGTTCCCTAAGAGGTCTAATTAGGTTGGCCTTCCTCCTGGGTACCTGACCATCCGCGAGACTAGTTTGCGAGCAGGGTTACGCTTTCCACCACTTACTGAGCTGATCGAGATTTCATTGTGATGTGGGGTGACTCTATTCCAATTTTCATACAGAGCCATATCAGTGACCGTGGGTTTGATTGCACTCTTTTAAGATCGAGGATCCATTATGACACCTGAGCATAATCCACGGATTTGTCAATTACTAGTGAAACATAACATTCAGATCCAAATTGTTAGACATCCTTACTTGGGATCCTTTAAAGAGTTGGGCCAGTGCATTTTTCTTTGTGAAAAATGACTAGGGCCTGATAGTGAAGTGGAAGAGATGAGGGATATGGCAACCCTTTTGCACATTAGAGAAGATGATATAATGAGGATCCTCAAGGTTCCCTATATCAAACATCTTCTATATGAGGTTCATTACTTGAATAAATATATAGAAAAAGAGTTCTTATTCAGGGTTGGGCTATCATTTCATGCTGAGAGGTGTGTTGTAAAGATGCTAAAGCTATTTTACAAGGTTCCTGAGCCCCCTTCCCTAGCTTTAAAGGTGACTCCTAAATAATAGGTGAGAGGTGAATACACCTAGGTTTTGTTGAAGAAGAAGAAGTTGGACGGGGTTGCGACGAGTACAAGAAAGGCTTCGCCTGATTTTCCCCCTGCCAAGTTTCATATCCCTAGAAACATCTTGATCCACTAGTGTATTAAACACTGTAAAGATGATGACATGGTGAGTAATATATTCCTTGTGCTTCTTCTCCTTTTCTTCTAGGACGTCTTCTAATGCACCTTTCTTCCTTATTTTAGTTGTCGCGGCTTGAGACCAAGCTTACTAAGTCCTTGAAAGAATAGAACAATGAATTTTTAAAGGTCAAATATCTTCAAGGAGAGTACAAGCAAAAGTACAATTATAAGAATAAAGAGGTGAAGGTGTTGGAGGAGGAGTTGTGCGAGTGCAGGACTGAGATTGGCAATATAGTCCGCTCTATGTCTCTTCAAAATAAGCAGATAGATCAGCTTCAAATTAACCTGGTGGATGCACAAGCAACAATCGTCCAGCTTCTGAAGGATCAAAAGGCCTCCGTAGAGAAGATAGCAACACTCGAGGAAGAGAATAAGAGATCTCAAATTCATATAGCCGAGAAGGAGGCCATTTTCTTTGGCTTAGAATCCTCGAGAGTCATCAAAGATTTCAAGAAGTCCATAACTTTCAAGACCATCATCCATGATTATGTTCAGGAGGCTCAAGATCATATTTATTATGTAGAAGTGAAGGCTTTAGGGAAGAAGTGTGTTGATGAGGGATTCATCCTGGGCCTTTTAAAGGGAGTTCTCCTCATACAGTGGAAGACCATAGTTGAAGTTGAAGGGTGACCCCTATTTAGGCTTCATATGACTCTCTTTTAGATTCTGATAGTGTTGAGATAGAGATTGAGCTGCAGAAGGCCTTTTCCCTTAAGGAGGATGATGAGGTTATAAAAATTAACTAGTGTTTTTATTTTTTATATTCTCTTAGTTGTATCACTTTATCTTTCTTAGTGATTATTATGTATTAGGTGCTTACATTCATATGTGTTATCTTCTATGATTTAGTAGAGAGTTATTGATATTTTTATCCTACTAGTGAACATTCCAGTGCTCTTATTCAGCTTGAATGAATTTTATTTATGCTCTTTTTTAAGGCATTTGACTTATCTGAGGTTGTTAGTTGCAACATTATACAATGCATTTTTAACCTGTATGGAGGAAGTTAGATTTGGATCCTTCGGGGCCGAAAATCCAGTGATTGAGATTCAAGCTTCTCAAATTAAAGATTTGAAGATCTAAATGACACCCATCAAGGATGTTTAACCTTTTCAAGGTTATTAATTATAGTATTATAATCATATTAAACCTGTATGGAAGAGGTCAGATTGAATGCCCTTGAGACTGATCATCCAGTAGTTGAAGTGCAACAAAGAGTGTGTATGCCTTGAATCAAGTATATTAAAATTAAGTGAAACCCACCTAAGATGTTTAACATATATGAGGTTATTAATTAAAGCATTATTCAATGTTTTTTAACCTATGTGGAAGAGGTCAGATCGAATCCCCCTGGGATTGATTGTCCAATGATTGAGTTGCAATAATGATTATGTGTTGCTCGAATCAAGTACTTCAAGATTGAAGTTCATAACTTGTGTGAATCTATTAATAAGATCTTACATGAAGAAGGTGATAATGTAACTAAATGAGTGAATAGAGTTTTACTATATTAAATAATATCATACTTCCCTAATATAACTTAGGGATAAAGAAGTTACAAACATTATAGAAAATATAGGAGATAAATGACATTCAACACTAGAGACATACAACACTGAAAACATACAATATTGAAGACATATAACACTTAAAACAAGTAGCACTACTGTGCTATACTGATACTATTTGTAGATATTTTCTATATTCCAGGTCCTAGGTAACATCTTTTACTTAACATTCTTCAACTTGAAAGTCCCAGGCTTCACCATGGCTGCCACCAAGTATGGACCCTCCTAGAGGGATTTTTTTTTTTTTTTTTTTGGGGGGGGGGGGGGGGGGGGGGGGGCAGTTTGTTACATTTGGGGCCTTTTTTTATTGCCTCGATGCTACACAGAATTAAAACTCCGATTGAAATACTTTGGGGGTTCATCCTTTGATTATAGTGAAGGGAAATTCTTTGGTTATATGCAGCAACCTTGAGAATCGCCTTGTCTCCTATTTCTGAAAGGAGGTCTAGGTTGTATATGAGCTTTTCCTCATTGGCATTGAAGTCAAAAGTTTTTACTCTATGAATTTAGACTCCAATGTCGATGGGAATAATAGCTGCTTTTTTAAAGTAGAGGTTGTACGAGGTTTCTACTGTTAGAGTTCTGGCCATGGTACGATAAGCCTAAAAGATATTTGGGAGTTCATCAGCCCATTGCCCCCAGCCTTCTCTACTCATATCTTTAATCCTTTAAGTATAGTTCGATTGGTGACCTTCATTTGTCCGTTTGACTAAGAATGGGCTACGATTATATGTACTAGTTGTATATGGAGGTTTTTACAAAATGTTATAAAGACCTTTCCAGTGAATTGAGTTCCATTATCGGTTATAATTTTTAATGGAATGCAATATATTCCTTCATAAGAATTGTTTGGCATTAGCTTCAATGATCTTTGCCAGAGGTTTCGCCTCCACCCACTTAGTGAAATAGTCCACAGTTAAGATGATGAACTTCTGTTGTCTGGTGGCTATATGGAAGGGTCCCATTATCTCCATCCTCCATTGGGCAAAAGACCAAGGACTCTATAATGCTGAGATCTCCACAGCAAGTAAATGAGTGAGGTTGGCATGTAACTTGCAACTGTTGCACTTTTGTACGAACTCTAGTGCATCCTACTTTATAGTGGGCCAATAAAACCCTTACCTCATGATCTTATTGGCTAATTCCCTTCCACCTAAATGCTCTCCGTAAATACCTAAATATACTTCTCGGAGTGTATAATTTTCTTATGAAATGAGAAGACACTTGAGGTATGGCCCCATGAAGGCTCATTTGTATAACTCTCCACTAATAATAATAAAGTTCACAGTCTTCCTCTGAAGTCACATTGACTCCATTACGTCTTCAGGAAAAATACCATATTATAAGAAAGTTTGGATATCATCGATCCAAAAAGTCTCTCTTGAATCATTGATTAATTGTATAACCCATGGGCCTTGAACACTTAGAAAGTGGATATCCTCGGCACACTTTCTTTCAAAAACATCACTAATTGTAGAAGTAGCCATTTTCAAGAGAGCGTCTGCTCGTGTGTTCTGCTCTTTGAGGAAATGGATAATTTGATGCTTTACTATTTTGGCCAAAAGTAAATTAAATATTTGATAGTACTGTGCCAATAGTGAATTGTGGGTATCAAATTCTCCCTCCACTTAAGAGGCGACTAATTAGGAATTAGTATAAACCACCAAGTCTTGCACTTTGCTCTCGATTGAGAGCCTCAATCTGATGATCACGACCTCATTTTTAACAATATTATTTATTGTTAGGAACTTAAATCTAAGTCTATATTTGAGTGTAGTTTGGTGTGGGGAGATTAATAAAATTCTAACACCAGCACCAGCACCAGCTCCAGCACCAAAACTCCCAGAAGCTCCATTGACATATTAGGTCCAACACGAGGAAGATGAAGACGTATCTAGTGGTTCGTCAAAGGTGTGGTTAGTACATTTGATCACAAAGTCATCAAGCACTTGTAACTTGATGATGAGTTTAGGAAGGAAATAGATGTCAAACTCTCCAAACTCTACTGAGCATTTGATCAATCTTCTATATACCTTGGGTTTTTGGAGAATGCTTCTCAATGGTATGCTTGTATAGACCCTGATAATATGTTCTTAGAAATAAGGATGTAACTTTATGGCTGAGAAGACTAACACCAAGGTTTTCTCATCTACTAATGGGTAGCATGCTTCTGTCATAGAAAGTATATTGCTAATATAATAGATAGGGTGTTAAATAATATCATATATCCATAGTAAGACTGAGCTTATAGCCTGAGAGGAGACGACCATATATATGTATAATATTTTCCCTGAAACTAGCTTTGAAAGTAATAGAGGTGAGGCTAGATAAATTCAGAGATGCTCTAAATCCTCCTGGAATTTGTCAGTCAACTGAAATCTTGAGCTAGGAGCACCTTTGAAGATCCTGAAGAAGGGTAGATATTTGTCTCCTAAGCGAGTCAAGAAATGAGAGAGTGCAGAAATCCTTTCACTTAATCTATAAACTTCTTTGATATTTCTCGGGGGCACCATATCTCTTAGGGCCTTGATCTTCTTAGGATTGTCCTCAATCCCTCGGTGGGTAACCATGAACCCATGAAATTCTCTTAAAGAAACTCTGAATTCACATTTGGAGGGGTTGAGGCGTATACTATAAGATTGAAGGAGGTAGAAACATTATTCCAAGTTAGAGATATGATGGGATTTCTCTATGCTTTTAATTAGCATATCATCCATATATACTTTCATAGTGCGCCCAATAAGATTTTTGAAAAGCTTATTCATCAAGCATTGGTATGTTGTTCCAGTGTTCTTATGCCCGAACGATATTACTAGATAGAAGTACAACCCTTATCTATTTAAAATGCTATTATTTCCACATAAGTAGGATCCATCTGTATTTAGTTGTATTCGGAGTAGGTATCCATGAAGCTCAGCACCTGATGTCTGGAGGTGGCATTGACCAACTAGACAATATGGGGAAGTGAATAACTATCTTTGGTTGATAAGGTTTTGTTGAGATCTTTATATTCTACGCACATTCTCCAAGCTCCAGTTTTCTTTCAAACCATGGTGATATTTCCCAACCAAGTGGGGTAGTGCACTTCCCTTATAAGTCTAGTTTCCAAAATCTTATCAACCTCCCACTCAATTTCCAGCTGACGATCTGGTGCAAAGTTTCGCTTCTTTTGATTACCAGCTTATATGCCTAGTTGACCTTTAGAGAGTGATTGATCACTTCAGGGTTGATTCTAGGTATATCAGCCAGACTCCATGGAAAAACATCTTGGTTTGTATGTAGAAAATCTACATATATTTTCTTTTCTTCATCTGAGAGAAGTGATTCGATCTATATTGCTCTGGAAGGATGCTCATCTGATAGAGATACACAAGTAATGTCTTTTATAGGGGAAGCCCTCAGAGGAATATCTTTGCCTCAAAAATCAAAATCTTTAATGCTTAAGGTAACTGATGGGTGAGGTTGAGCTACCTAAGATAGTAGGATTGTGCTACTTCCCGTTCTCCTTGTATTATGTCAATTCCTACTGGGGTGAGAAATTTCAATTTTAGGTGAGGGATCGAAGCAAAAATCTCAAAGATTGACTGGATCGGCCTTCCAAAAATACTGTTGTAGGCCGATTCTGATTTTACCATAATAAATTAGATGGTGTGTGTATCCTGACAGAGGAATTCTCCAAGTACAACTAGAAGATTGATCATTCCTTCCACTCGCACAGGTCATTTATCAAATTCATATAATGAACCAGCGGTTGGTTGTAGCTTCTCTATAGGGAGGAACATGTTGAGAAAAGTGGAGTAGAACATGATATCTATAGAGCTCCCATGATCGATTAAGATTCTCTTGACATTGTAGCATGGTTTTCTAATTCCTTCACTAATTATAAGTGGGTCTTATTGAGGAATCTTTATTCCCTTTAAGTTAAAATCATCAAAAGAAATGGAGTGATTGGTGCGAGACTTCTTTGGTGTTAGGTCTTTGCTAGCTACAATTAGGACTTGACTAGGCTTTGTAGGGTCTCCAGTAATGGCTTCAATTTCACCAACCACTTGATAATTATTCAATGATTTGCTTTGATATTGATTTTCTCCCCAATCGGACCACCGTTATCTCGAGCTGGTGGGTTTTGGATAAATTATCAGAGATATATTTGTCGGATCATCCACTCAATTTCTTCCTCGAGTTGCCTACATGCTTCAGTAGTGTATCCACGTCTATGTTGGAAGTGGCAATATTGCTCCTGATTTTTTATGTTGGGCTTCAAAGGATGCGACCACTTCATGTTCTCATGGTCTCAAATGGCCATCAACACGTTTTCTTGAGATACAACAAGTGGCATGTACTTCATTTCTTGGCAAGGCTCTCATCGCAGCTGTGAGGGCCGTGGGGGTAGATTGTAGTTTCCTTTCTTCTTCCACTATGAAGATGGATTTTCTGTTCTTGGGATTCTTGTATGCTTCGCAGTTGTTTGCTCAAATTACTTCCTATGAGCATTAGTAGCTTCATCAGTAAATATTTGAGCCTTCGTGTGATGGATTAGATCTACACATGAATTGACCGTATATCACATGAGTGCTAAATAGAAGGGGCCAGGATGAAGTCCTCCGAGAAAGACACCTCTAAATAACTCATGATCTACCCCTGTAATTTGCTGGACCTCAGTAGAAAATATTTGAAAGTGCTCTTTGAGGAACTTATTTTCATTATAGCAATTTCCTAAGAGGTGGGAAGAATCTTTGACCATCCTCCGATTGGTAAAAAATTATTTGACAAACACTTTGGCTAATTTGATGAATGTTGGAATAATTCTGACGAGGAGTGAGTAGAACCATATTCGAGCTTTCCCTTTAAGGGTAGCTGGAAAGACCAATCATAGGAGTGAGTTAGAGGCTCACTGGATGTGCATGATGGTCATATAGTGATCGATATATTTATATAGGTCAGATGTTCTGTCGTATAAATTGATACTCGGTAGTTTAAATATTGCCAAAATGGGATGTTGAAGGATGACTTCAGTCAAGGGTAATGACTCCTGGAAGTCCCACTGATAAAGAGATTATCTTATATCTCATATAGGGAACTCCTCTTAAACTAGACTTCGTAGTTCATGCCATAGGGCATTATGGGGGAGTTCATCAATGTGGTGTTGGGCTAAGTCCTCGGAGATATCTGGAGGAATGCGAGGTTGGAAGCCTACGTGCGAAGGATGGGTAGAGCTTGTTGTGTCAACAAGATCATTGTTTGGATGTGTTGGAGTGTGCATGCTTGGAGGCATAAGGGAAATCTTGACATGCAGATGTTCAGGTTGAACATCTTTGAGCCCTGGTGGATCTTGAGGGAAAAGAATCTCTTTTTGTGGTGTTAGTGCCAATCTCTGAGTCTCTTATAAGAGTTAAAGATCTCATTTTGAGACTCCACCATCTTTCTGATATGATCTTCCAGGGAGAGTCCTGACGTCCATTCCCCAGTAGGGTTTCGCCCATCGGGGTGGAACAAAGCAGATGCCTGGCATCCCTAGTTCATGGAAGGATTCCTAGATTAGTGTGAATTGGAGTGGGAGGATCCCAAGATGCGATGGATATAACTATTAGCCATTGAAGGAGTACTTAAGATAATGGGCTTAAAGATTCCCACAGACGGCCCCAAACTTTTGCATGCTAGAATATACGCGACGATATAGTTATGACCCTATACCTTAGAGTTGCATGGATATCCAGCTCACACACAAAGAACACAAGATTTTTATGTGAAAAACCCTTGAAAGGGGAAAAACCATGGGTATTAGCCGAGTTGAAAATGATTCCACTAGAATATGAATATGTTATATTGGGTTCCCAGAGGATGATCCGATTACAAATATCTAATATATGGTTGAAGTTATGGGTAAATGAAAGTTTGACATCAATTGATGGTGTGGTGGAACTTCGGGGTCACCTGGTGATCTGGACGAATTTTAGCATTACTTGAAATTTTTGGTGTCAATTAGTAGAACCCTAGTGTCTATAGGTGGCTTGAAAGAACACCGGGCATAAGGTGGTAGTCTGACAGAACTTCGGGTATCAAGTGGTGGTCTGACGGAGCTTAAGACGTTAGGTGGTAGTCTGGCAGAGCTCAGGGCATCAAGCGATGTTCCTGTCAGGTGGTGGTCTGGTGAAGCTCAAGGCATAAGGAGGTAGTCCGGTGGAGCTCAAAGCATTAGGTGGTGGTTTGGTGAAGCTTAGAGCATCAAGTGGTGGTTTGGTGGAGCTTAGGGCATTAGGTTGTGGTCCGATGGAGCTTAGGGCATCAGGTGGGGGTCTGGCGGAGCTCAGGGTGTGAAGCGGTGGTCTGGCAAAGCTCTGGCGTTAGGTAGCTTTTCAATGGATCTTAGGGTGTCAGGTGGTGGTCTGAAGAAGCTCAGAGCATTAGGTAATGGTCCGGCAGAGCTCTGGGAATCATACGATGGTCCGACGGAGCTAAGGCGGTGGTCGAGGAGGCAAGAGGGATCTTCGATCTCTTTCTCTTTTATCCTTTGAATTAAGGGTCCTTTTTAAAGAGGAAAATAGGCTCTATTAAAAGATTTGTTGGAGTGGAATGGCCTGTAAATATGTGGAAGATTATGGGCAAATGGGGAGTGGTTTATATGGATGGTTGATATTGAATCCCTTGATCATGGACCATTCGTCAGACATTTGAAGATCTTAATTTTGTTAGAATTCTAGGATCTTATGCTCGTTGAATTCATCTCGATGAGCAACTCAATTCAACTATAAGCATGTGACATTTGAAAATTGTTAGGTAATCCAAATTTTGGTTTGAACTCTCCAACAGTACTTCTAGCCCTTGATTTGACTCATTTGGGCTCGGATTGAGTCAAATTTATTATCATTGGGTTTGTATTTCCAAGACATTCAGTTCAACTATAAGTTTGCTAAAATTGGAGTTCATATGGTTCTAATTTTAATGTTAGAAGTCTCCAATCTGATTCTGCCTCGAGATTCATGCCCGATCATGATATTTTTTTAATAATGTATCAATGATTAGCCTAGCATGACCTAACAACCCATCTTTAATTCTAATCCAGTATAGCCAAAATGAACGTCGGAGCTCTGGAACAACGGCTAGGTTCTTCAGGATGTAGGCTGCAGCGATCTGGGAAAGAAAAGTGTTGGAGCGGCATGTTTCGAGAAGAATAGAGATTATTTAACAACATCATTTATCCGCAAAATGGCAAGGCTTTTGGAGTGCAGGATGGCGGAAAGGAGGGAGAGGTGAACAACGATGCCATCTTGACTCACAAGTCGCAAGTGCGGGTAGAAAATTGGGTTATCGGGATATCAAATCCTAGATTTCATTTACAGCGGGACTGTGGGCAAGTTCCCAGTTATTCTCAGGATTGTAGATACATTTGGGTTCTTCTTGAGTTTCCGAGTCAACCCGAACCCGACCCTATTTTTTAAATGGGTCTGTTTCTTGAACCCGAATCCAACCTGTCCCAAAAATTTTTTGGTGAGGTTCAAGTCAGATATTTAGATCGTGTTAAATATTGACACCCCTAAATACAAAGAAAGTTATTTAAGTACTGCATGTGAATTATTTATTCCGATCAAAACCTAAAGAAGAAAATAGTGTACCAGGCTGTCAATCAGTGGCGGAGCCAAAAAAAATTGTTGGAGTTGGGGATATAATATTTTATTAAAAATTTCCCTCAACTTTTTTCATACGGGATTGGGACCATCATAGGCAGTTTTAATTTTTTTAATTATCATAAAAAATAAGTAATATTAAATATAAGATAGTAAACAACTTACAATTTATATTGACTTCTCATATTCTGAAAGAGTTGAATGATAACTTCATTATAAATAGAATATAAAATTTCTTCTTAATATTAGAAACTTATAAATCATTCATCCATTGATCTTTAATCCTATTTTGCAGCCAATTTTTTATTATATTCATAGCAGAAAATGCTCTTTCGATGCCTGCAGTAGTAATGGGTAATACCAATGATAGTTCAAGTAGTCTAAAAATAATATAATATATAATATATTTTCATGTTAGATCATTTTCTTAACAAGGCTTCCTATATCTTTTAATGAGGAGAATTGATCATTTGATCACATATCCATAATATAAGTATCCAATGGACTTTCAAGAACCGCCTGATCAAGAAGACTAAAATCAATTGGATAAAATTGTGTCATTCTAATAAACTTATTTTTGTTGAATGCATGAAATCCATTATTATGATTCAAACAGGTCATACACAAAATTAACTCGATATTTACTTCTATAAAATGATTATTGAACTCCTGAAACTGTATGTCAAGCACTATATAAAAAATTTCAACACGAAAATGATATAAATTTGTTATATCTTGAGCTCTATAATGAGGATGACCACGAGCAACCCATTTATCATCCATATGCGGAACATTGATTTTATGTTGCTCACAAAATGAGATTACATTTTTTATGAAGTCATCCCACTTGTTATCTCTCATATCCGGCAATCTTATTTTACATATATGCACCAAAGACATAGCATTTACAATATCTTGTTCTCTTTAATGTAAAGCTTGTGATCATTCATTAGTAATACCAAGAACATCTTTCATCAGATGTAGGATAAAAGAAAACTCAAAGGTCTATAATAACCTTAACATTATAACTCAAGCCAATCAGAATATTTGTCAAACCAAGTAGGATTAAATCTTTTGTCTTTTACCCCAAATTTGGCTTTTGGAAAATCATGACTGCGAGGTTGAAATGTACCTCGTTATAAATATGTTCTACGAACTTCATCTCGAATGTTAGGATTAAATTCAACAATAGAAATTTGTAGTCCTAGATCAGATGGAAGATTGTCCTCACTTACTTCCATATTTTTGGGTAAATCAACATCCACTCGAATGCGTTTTTCAGTTTTCTCTTCAACCAGATTACTACTATTATAATGTTAGAAGGTATGAAGGCTTTGAGCATTAAAATATATGAATCCCATCCCCTTGTGTCTATATATAACTTTCGAGCCTTTGTCTTCTATCTAAACCCTTTTAACCATCAAAATAACTACAAGGTCATCAATTTTTGTACCCATGCTAATCTAACCCATTCTAAGCAACGCCAAAACTTATTGTGGTCTCATGAATGCCCAATGATGCTGTGGATTAAAATTGGGTTCTCAAACCCCTTGAAATAATATGTTAAACATTGTGACTCGTATTGTGCTTGATTAATTGGTGCACAAGTTTCACAACCATCATTGATAGCATCAATTGTTTACCCTTATATGATTTGTCAAAATGGCTATAGGATTGGTGAGAACAAGCCAATGGAAGCCAATAACATTATTCCTATGTCAAATGAAGAAGATTTAAATATAATCGAATCTAGATCCTATAGCATTGGTTCACCACAATTCCTTCTACTAGTGATGTACGTATTCATTCAATCACCCACAAATAAGGACCTAACATGTGCTAAAGTGCATGGGACTTATGTCTGACTTAACACACTGATTATTTAAAGAGGATTAAATGTATTAAGGAGCTTTGAAAAATGATAAGAAATATACATTTATACTAAAAGAAATGAAATTACTTGTATTGAAATTTAACCTACCAAGTAAAAAAATTCATACTATTATTTATTTTTTACTTAATCTGGAATTCTGGGATACTAATCAACCCATTGGGTTGTTTAATTTTTGTTATCCCCTCCACCCCAATTGGTTTAAAATGAGGAGTAGAGGGTCTTATGTTCTCTATGAAATTTCATATCTTTCAAATATACTTATTTTTCTTAATTATCCTTTAATAAGGCTTCCATTCGTAATTTTAGAAAGGATTGCCATTAGGCTATTTCTCTAGTTTGTAATAGCTTTGCTTTCTTTAAATGCATTTTTGCATCTTAAAAAAAAAAGTACTATAAAAAAGTAAAAAAAAATCATACAATTTATAGGGAGATAATCATTTAATTTAATTTAAATAGTGTTTATAATAAATTATTTTAATAACAAATAACTTAGAAAAATTATGAACTAATTTATATTATACTAAAATGATATTTAGAGATTTTTTGGGCAAATTGGCTATCTAATAAAATACTTTCCTTAAAATTAGCCTTATTTTAAATAAGTAAATAATTATATATATATATATATATATATATATCTCCCACAATAATCAGCACACTAATCAAGTTAACGACCTCACATTTAGCTTCTGTTTGTTGCTTCATCATCCAAACAACAAACACCATCTCAAGTTTTAATTTTCTTCTTCACATTTATCCTCTTAGGTTAGCCCCTATACGAAGTTAGGTGATGATCTCATGGCCATTAATTTCAAGAAGATCTAACGATTAAGAATTTTTTAGAGGGTAGGGTTCAATGGATGCTTATTATCATTTAATCTCTTATTCAAATCCTATGATCTAGGACTCTCAAATTTTTTTTTTAAATAATATAAAGAAAATAAAAATATCTTTTCAAGAACAATAAATTTGGATAACTATTTTAAATTCAAAAAAATTATTTATCCAAGATCCATGGTCCTAAATTCTAAAAATCATAATGTGAGTCCCTTTGGATGAGAAAGGATTACAATGAAAATTTTAAACCATTGGGATCACAAGCTAACCCTAATAAGCTTTTAAGGTTCCCTTTTAATCATTCCATGCAACAACAACAACCCCATCAAGCCTATATCCTACTATAAGAGGTCAGTTACATGAATCCTCATTCTCCATTGTGTTATATTAAGAATCAAATTCTCATTTAAATCTAGTAAAAAAGTCATTTCTAATAATTTTAACCAAGTTTTATTTTGGTCTACCTCTATCTTTCTTAACATAGGCCAAATCTAATACATCTACTCTCCTAATTGGGTCATCGAAAGGTCAAAGTTTTTTAAGCATATTTTAATTAATAAATTTTATTCAAAATTATAATAATTTTAAAAATTGTTTGATATGTGTCCTCCATTATCCCTAGGATTACCATTACCCTGGACAAATGCTAGGATTTGATTTTGGACCTATTTTACACATTGAGTCATCAATAATCTACTAGGCCCATTAACCTTGAGTATGGATCATTTTGAATAATTTATAATGGTTTGATGACATTTCATATGTTCAATTAGCTTTACTCTATGTAAAACATGATTTTCTTTAGTTTGATCTTGCCACCGTAGATTCTCTCATATCTTTGCCTTAATTTATGTTAACTAACTTTGGGTGTGCTAATAATTTACCTTAGTCCTTAGCCTAGGTAATAGTTTTTTTTTTCTTTTATGGTCTTTTATGGTTTTAATTCATTTAGTGATTTTCCATCTTAAATCCTCTTTTCCTTAATTGACACTACGCGAGATACAACACAAGGTGACAATAGTAGACCAACTATAAGAAGCTAACTAGGAAAGCAAAAAAAGCTATGATGGAGCCAACAACAAGAGCTAAAGGTGAAGATCATTCTTAAATATTCCTTGTTTTATATTTTTATGTTAATTTCTTTTGTGTTTAAAATACTTAAAGTGTATTTGGAATTTATTATAAATTTTGGGGCAAAGACAACCCAATAACTCACACAAAATATGAATACATAAATTAAAAGGGATATTTAAGAATGATATTTAGGTTGAGCTCTTATTCTTGGCCCTTTTATAGCTTTCTTTTTCTTTACTAATAGTTTTTTTATGATTGCTCCATTATTGTCACCTTATACCACTTCAAAGTGTTTAGTTGGCTTGACCTAACTTGACCCATTAGGTTCTAAGTTACTCATTATATCCATATATCATATGTTTGACCTCTATTAGTCCAAAATGGTTTGTATGGTCTACCCTCATGGCCCTAATTAACTTTAGACAATCCCTTTACTTTTTTAAGGTGGGATTTAGTTTATTTTAATTGGTTTAGTAACCTACACTAACTTCTAGCTTATTTATTTAGTGCCATATTGTGACATCCCACCTAGGGTGGAATAACCCCATCATTGGACCATGTTGACCTTAGGATAACTTAACCCACCCTAAGGTGGACAATGCAAATTTTTAAAACATGTTGACCTAATAAACTATGAGCTTGGAGTGGGTTTGATGTTGGCCAACATACCTAATTAACTTTAGACTATCACCTTCTAAAAATTTGCGAAAATACCACTGAACTACTATGTATCTGACACCATTTGCATCTCTTACCACTATTCCTGTGACATGCCTTGATCGTCGCCTATTCCCAAAGATAAATTGAAGGTGAAAAGAAACACCATTATTTTTTTTCCTCGTACACAAGCCCCTCAGCCCCGTCTCTTAGTCTCTCCGTCTCTCTCAACCAACAACAACCTCCACTTCAACCGACCATCGATCCCACCTCCAACTTCAACCCTACACCCAACCCCTACAGCAGTTCCTCCTCACATGATTGCCTCCTCACATGATTAGCCTCGATATTCCTCTTGTGTAGATTGATCCTGAATCCATCTACTATGTTGATTCTTCATCACAATCAAACCAAACCCATCAAACCTAGCTACTATGTCGAAGCCATATCGGACACCTCCAAAAGTAGCCCATCGACCTAGTCAAACACTCAAAATGAAAGACCCCAACTACTATCCCAACTCCCTCATTTAAATCCCCACACCTAGCCTCTATCCAGTGAGGCCAAACCCGACACTGCAATACCTATTGAGCCATATGACAGGCTTGATCTCCACTTCCCATTCAAAGAATCCAACCACATTTATCTAAGCTTCTTCTGCATATGTCCATCCCAGCCAACAACATATTCACACTTCAATCCTTCCTCTCACACAACTGCAACCCACATTACTTAACTTATATCAGATCCTTAATCTTTCCAATCAACATAACCCACCATTCCAAATACAAAGCCCACTAGCACCACCTCCTAAAACAACCCAATATCTAAGGCCCACAATTCATTACAACCCACTACCTTAAGCTCACTTATAAAAATCCCCCATTAACCCTAAATAGCATTTTCACACTCAAAATAACCCAATCCACTACTCTATAAGGCCCAACAGCAACCCACAAACTCAAACAATAACATAAATCCACCAATTATAAACCTAAGGCCCAATAGCCCAAATAAATCACAACACCTAATATCCCTCATCCAATACAACTCTAGCCAACTTACAAAGGCCCATTAACCTACCACCTTCTCCTCCAATCAAGTTCCCTAATCCACTCTTTATAATCTCTCTCTTTCTCGCATCTTGCTCTCTCTCTCTCTCTCTCTCTACACACACACAAATATAAATAAATATATATATATTTAAAAAGAGAGGAAAAGTAAAAAAGGGAGAGAAAAGAAGACACACGTGTGCACATTTCTCATCTTTGACACCATCGTTGCTTCATCACAAAGGTAGAAATTATCATCAAACTAAAAAAACTCTCAAAATCTCATTTTCGGCACTCACGAAGCACAAAAAACCACATATACATGCTTTTTTCTAGTGTGGTGTGAGGGAACCCGGTGCAAAGCTTGTGGCGAGGCGAGTAGGCCCTGTACACACTTTTATCTAGCATAGCGGGGACAACTTTAAGTACCCGTGTGAGCCTTAGTGCTGGCATAGACACAGCTGCGCATTTCAAACATGTACCATGAAATCTTACCCACGCATTTATTTGGTGTGGTGGGATTGAAGATTTATGATTGTGCTGTCTTCTAACACCTACCGTAAACACTTTTCTTTAGCATGGCAGGATGGCCCAAACTCCTAGAATTTCCCCCAAATGGGGGAGATGCCAGGAGGCTATGAAATTTTTTTTGTAAACCAAGGACCTAAATTTGAATAATAGGGGACATAAAATTGAACAACAAAAAACTTGAATCAAATGATGATGAGCTAGACCTAACTTGAACAATTACAGTAGACATGAACATAAAGGACCACAAGGAACATAATTGAAAATAATGAGTCGAAATTGAATAAATGCATAAAATAAATTTATAATTCATCAAGTAATGAATAATTAAACATAAAAGATCAAGTATGTAATGAACAAAGAACTTCAAACATTACTTGCTTGAAAGTCACTGCACAAAAATTTCTCAATTTTACAGCTTATTCATAATGTATATGTCAATTAAGGTGCAAGTGACACAAGGTAATAACCACCAACGAAAATTAACAAAGGATATTTGAAGTAAACAAAGTGATTAGCTTGAAGGCATGAATATGAACTCATTGAGCACACAACAATTCACTTATAAGTAGCTATAGGAAGCTTGTGTGTGTTTGTGGATAATGAAAGATGGTGTGGAAAATAGTATACTAGCATTGGATACATTATATGGAGATCATTTATAAATAATGAAACTTAGTAATGCTTCTATTAATTAGTCTGTGAACATAAATAATTAGTCTTAATTAATTCATAAAATAAATGTATTTTTCCATTAAAATAATGACGATTGACATACAAAACAGATAGTATTTCACCAACAAAACATATTAGAGGAAGTTGTAATGAATATATAATGCTTTCTTGCAGCTAATTCTAATTTGTTGTGAATCTGATTTCAACAAATAGAATTTTGATGATAGCAAACATTTTTATTTTTCTACGACTATCTTGCCTACTAACATTTTAGGTCCATAAGATCAAATTGTAAATCAAACCAGCTCAAGATTGGGTAGATTAGGACTGAGTCAGCTTGTAATGTACGTCACGTGTATTTTACCTTTTCTTGAATCCATTGTAATAATGTGGGTCCTAATGCTAAGTAACATTGCACTCATATACTTGTGGGAAGATTTTTGTCTGTTTGATTAGTGTTTTTTAATTTTGATCACATCATCTAGGACGATCCAAAAATAATCCTGGATGATTAGTAAAAATAGAAACCCTAATTAGGGCATCCTAGTTTAGGCAGTCATCATTAAGCAAATAGTCATAGACGATATTTACATTATTTAGGATGATAGACTCAAATCAGAAAGAATCAGCCGCCATATCTATTTAGGCATCTTTTATTTTTATACATCCTCTAGGACATCGTCTAGGATGATGCAGTGTAATTATGCCTAAATTAATATGATAATTAAGGTTTGATTGCTTGATCATGTCATCCTGGATGATCGCAGGATCGTCTGGGATAATTAGTTAATAAACCTTTGTTCTTCTTGGATGAAGTATAATAGGCCTGGTTGCTGTCATGGCAATGCTCTGGACAATATGTAGTGAATTGAACTAATCATTCAGGACGATTGAGAGATCGGCCTGGATGATCAAGTAATTTTTCCATCATCCAGACATCCATTCAGGGTGATGTTCTGAACTATATTGGTCATTTTGTACTAATCAGCCCAAATGAGCGTGAAATAATCCTGGATGATCTAATTACTTTTCCATCATCTGGACATCCATCCAAGGTGATGATCTGGATGATATTCAATGACTTAAACTAATCATATAGGATGATATCCTATCATCCTGGATGATATGAACAAATTATCCTCTGATCGTCCAGACTCTCCCAAATTGTCTTTACTGATTGAGCTAAATTTGTACTGATCGTACGAGATAATCGGTCGATCATCCTAAATGATAATGTCAGTTTATTGAAATTAAGAGAAAATCCAAAGCTATTCAATATAATACCTCTTATTGTACTAAAGAGTGTATCTTTTATTATTATCCTGACTTGAGAGAGATAAGAGGAGAGGGAGAGCAAGGGAGAGAGAGTGAGGATCTTGGGAGGTGGAGTTTTTGAGGGGTTTCACAAAGGTTGCTCCAAGAAAGAATCTAAGTCATCTTCTCCAGTCGTCATCCATGGTTCCTTGGAGGTTCAAGATAGGTCTACTTCAACAAGTGATCAAGGTTATCTATCTACTTCTAGAGGAAGCAAAAGGAGTTGGGTTCTCTTTATGCTTCTAGAAGAAGAAAAAGGAGTTGAGTTCTCTGCCTCACCGGGGTTGATGGAAAGGAGTTTTTGTACGGTATTCTTCGCCTTGCTGTGGGGGAAAAAGTAGAGACACTAAGTTTAATGCAATACTTGGAGGGTGCCTCCAGGGAGTTGACGTAGGTGAAGTCGACCGAACCACTATAAAATCTGGTGTATTCTTTCTTATTATACTTCCGTATTTAATTTATGCACTTCATTTCTCTTTTGGTGAATCTTGGTTTGGTTGAATTTGTATTTTATTTGGATAAATTTTTAAATACCAATTCATCCCCCCTCTTGGTTAGCCTCGAGACTAGTTCATAAGGGTCTAAAATCCCTGACAAGCTTTCAAGTGGTATCTGAGTGGGATTCATAAAACTGAGATTTTGAAAACTTTTAAATTTCAATCAATGGCTAACTTTGGTAATCTTAATACTGCGGAAGGGTATTCTATTACCCGATCACCTTTGTTTGATAATATTTCTTTTAATTTTTGGAAAACTCGCATGTCTACATTTTTACAGTCGATTGACTATCACATCCGGATACTTGTTAAAGATGGTTATTCACCTCCATCTCGTGAAATTAATGGCATTAAAACTGAATTTTCTTTTACTGAATGGACTTTTGATGATAGGGATTTAGCTCAACTGAATGTGAAATGCTTGAACTATTTTTTCTATGCTTTGAAATATGAAGATTACATACGTGTTTCAACTTGCTCTACTGGTAAAGAAAATTGGGATAGATTGTGTATTACCTATGAGGGAACTAAAGAAGTTAAGCTATCTAGGTTGAGTATTTTATTGCATGACTATGAACTTTTTAGTATGCAACCTATTGAATCAATTTTTGACATGTATACTAGGTTTACTCAAATTGTCACCTCATTGTATGCCTTAGGAAGAGAGCTAACTAACTATGAAAGAGTCAAAAAAATTTTGAGATGCTTGCCTTGTTATTTTGATGCTAAGATTACTGTAATTACTAAATCTAAGGATTTAAATACTTATTCTATTAATAACTTACTTGGGTCACTTATTACTTACGAGCAAGGGGTGAACCAAAGACAACTTGATACATGTGAGAAGAAGAAGGAGAAAACTGTGGCGCTGAAAGCAAATAATACCAATACAAATTTTTTTGGGTCTCAAAGCGATGATGTTACCTTCATCACTAGGAAATTCAAAAGCTTTCTAAGGAAGAATCACAAGCATCATCAGAAGTGGAAAAAAGGTAAGGATAACAAAAATTTTAAAAGTTCTTTTGATGTTATTTATTTTGAATGCACGAAGCCTAGACATGTCAAAGTTGATTTCCCTACACTTAAGGATCACTCAAGTAAGGAGAAGGGTGAGAAGAAACCCAAGTACATGAAGGACAAGAAGCAGTTCCAAAAAGCATTCTAGGCGAATTCTGCATCTGACTCCTCTGAGATTGAAGCTGAGGAGACAATAAACTTATGCTTGATGGTCGGTGATCATCTTGGTCAGTCTGACTAAGAATATGTATATGAACAAAGCTATGAACAGTTACTTAACGTTTATGAGAAAATTCATGCATCATATAGGAAACTTAAGAAAATGCATGCTAGTTTGAAATTAGAGTTTTTATATTTATAAAAAGAGCATAAAATTTTATTGAAAGATCACTCCCAAATTAATAGCAATCACATGTCATTACTTGATGAGTTTGATGAATTGAATAAAAAGCATTATGAGTTGATTATTGAGCATGATTCATTGAAAGTATTTTACACCTCACTTGAATCTGATTTTAAGACATATATTAATGAATCTGAGCAATGGGAGCACTATTTGAGAGTTGATAATGCTATTTTAGAAAGTGCTAACTTGAAATTTAAAGTTAAATTGAATGCACTTGAGGAAAATAGGACTACACCCACACTTGATCCAAAGCCAAAACCTAGGAAGAGGCACTATAACCCGAACATATTAGTAAACCATTTTCCTGTTGTTAGATGTTTTTCATGTGGCATGCTAGGACACATTTCACATACTTACACTATTTACCATAGTACACATTGGGTGTGGAGACCCAAATTCTATGATTCACAACATAACACACATGCATTGCATTCTTCTTTTCATAAGAAGGGACCCAAACCTATTTGGGTTCCTAAATCTGATGTTTGATAATTTTGTAGGCTTGCTATCTCAAAATACCTCGTAAGAGGATATGGTACTTGGACAGCAAAGGCTCACGACTCATACTTATATAAACTTGTTGCTTAATAAATTCTGATTTACATGTTTTTCGATCTATTGCTCATTGTTATTTTCTATTTCTTTGTTTTTAGTTTTTAGTTTTTTTATTTTCTATTATTTTGTAATGATTCCATCTCGGATGTTCTTTTGTTTGTTTTTCTTTTTGGTCATAAGTGAAGTGATATTTTATATATTATTTTTGTTTTTGAAAATTTATAGTTAATGCTTTACATCTCTAAATCAGTTAAAGGGAGAAACACCATTGATTGTTTCCCTCCCTCTAACCTCTTTTAGCGGTGTAATTTTCTTTTCTAAACAAAAGTCTACCTCAAATTAATAAATGTACTTTGCAATTGAGATCTTTTCTATCTTGCTACAGTAATCTATCTTATATATATAATGTTCAAAGTCTTTATATTACTTTCAAATTCTTTGAAATCTTATCATTGCATTTATCATATAAATTTGATTCTGTTTTGTGGTTTATTCTTCCTTATATTAGAGAGTAAATTTTTCTTCTCTAATATATGAAAGATATGCTAACAACTAAGAGTATTTAAGTATTTTGAAAAGGGATCGATCTTGCAAAAATGATAAGGGCATAAAATGTGCCCCAAAAAAAAGAAAAACTAAAAAAGATGCGCAATGATTGAAAAAAAGAATTGGAAGATATACAAAGTGTATCAAAATTTAAAAGATGTATAAAGTGGGCCAATCAATTGACAAGAGGCATAAAATGAGCCCACAAATGAAAAGTTAACTTATCTTTCAATACTTTTAAATCTTAGAAGAATTCATGTGTCACTTGATATTTTCAAAGGCTTGATTTCAAATTTTGCAATTGTGACAAATTACTTTGGTATATTATTCTATAAAATATTTTTTTGGAACAATGTTTTGAACGGATCTCTTTTTTTTATCCAATTGGTTTTTTGAGTTAAGTCTTTTGTTTTTAAAAGACGATTTGCCCTGATAGAAGTCTAAGCTAGGGCTAACAAGATCGCTTATTCTACCATTTTTAAAATTTTGACGATGTTAACTCATTGGTCTTATAGATTTTTAATTCAATCAAATGGAGAATTTATCATTTTTTTTATTTGATTAAAATTTAAAAAACTTTGTTTTTTTTTCTTTTGTCATTTTTATTATCTTTTTCATATTTTATTTTTATCTTTTCCTTTTGTCTTTTTATTTTTATTTTTGGGCATTCTCTAATCAACTCCATCCATCTCTAAATTTTCAATCTTTTGTCACATCATCCTGGATGATATCTATATCATCCTAGATGATGCATTCAATCCACTCTTAAAACTCCATCTGATGGCTGGTATGACTTTTCTATTTTTCTGTCATCCTGGACGATCCAATAGCATCCTGGGTGATCTGATCGTCTTCTGCTTTAATTATTTGTGATCGTCATGGATGATCCTCTTTATCCTAGATAATCTTTATAATTTTTGCTCAACTATTGGTGATCATCCTGGACGATCCACCTGTTCATCCTGGACGATCCATGTGGTGAATATCAATACATGTCTTAATTTTGGCTGGTACGATCCATTATTGCTTATCATCCCAAATGATCTACCTAATCGTCCAGGATAATATACTTTTTCAACGATCATTCGGCTTGACACCTCAGGATGATCAACTGTGTCTTATGATCCTGGATAATGTCTGATCGTCATGGACGATATTACCACCTTTTTTGACCAATTATCCCGGACACAATTATTTCACCTGATCGTCCTGGATGATTATGCAATTATCCTGGATAATCTATCTATTTATTTAAAAACCGAGGCATTCAAAAAATTTTTTCTCAGGCAACCTTCCTTGAATCCTCCTCGCTCTTACTTTCTCTTCATTTTTCTTGATCATGACTGGTGGAAAAAGATCTTGTATGGCTTCTAGAAGCTCCTTGAGGGCCAATCATGACCCTCATTTCATTGAGGTGGCTGATCAAGCTGCCTGTATGGGATAAAAGACCGTCGGGATCACTTTATCCCAGACTGTCAACCCCCACATACTTTCTTATCATATTCTTAACTTGTTTGCGCACACATCTCTTACCTTTATCCTTACACTTACTATCCCTTTCAATTCTAAATTATTGTTCTAATTCTTTTCTAGCCTTCGCATCAATTCTTCCTTCACTACTCTTCAATCTTATGTGAATAGGCATCCTGTCGAAATCACATATCAAGACAATCACGAGCTCCTGCAGTTGTCCACTACTGGAGACAAGCTGCACATCCTGTCTCAAGACCTTGATTACAATTGGGCTCCAGCAAATCACTTTCTATGAAACACTAATATTTCTTATCATGTTGGAGAGTATAACAGCTTACTCAAAGATGCTAGGATAATCCAACATGTCATTCGTACCTCAGTTCTTCCAAAAGCTGGTGATCATATTCACATCATTCCACTCTTATCGATCACCACTTTTTACATCATGGCCCACTGTGAATTTAATGCTACTATTATGATTTTTTGGTATATTGAGCACCTAACAAGCATTAGAGATCCAAGACATAAAAGGAAGCCCAATATTGCCTTTGGATACATCATAGCATATGTTTTGGAATCCAAATATAACCTCCAATATCCTAGCCCACCAAACTTTCAGTGTGCCTTCTACTCAAACAACTCCTTCCACATTCTTCACAGTACTCATCTCCACACAGAGCACGAGGAAGCTAAGGGAGCTGAGAAGGAGGTGGCTCCTGCACCTGTTCCTTCAACTGCTCTGCTCCGCCAGCACTCACAGCTGGATCAGCTGGTGGAGCATTTTGGCCAATGGGAGGCACGCTTTGACTCCTATGTTGCTACACATGAGCAGCAACATACGTAGGATGTTGCTCGCTTTGACTCGTTCTTAGATCACCAGCAGCACCAGCATGACCAGGACATGACATGATTTGGGGAGCAGTTTGCAACTCTTTCTAGTATCTTTCTGCCACCACCACCACCTCCTTCAGATGATCAAGGGCTGTCCTTCTTTCAGTTTGTTTTCGTGATGTTGTTTTTTCCTTGTTGTAGTTTATTTCTATTTGTTACTTTATGTTTTATTTATTTTCTCTTTCCCTCCACCTTTTTTTGATGTCAAAAGGGCGAATAGTTGTACTATTTTATGCTACTTAGTTATATTATGTACTATATTCAGTAGTATTATATATTATATTCAGTACAAATTGATATTATCGTCCTGGATGATATGAACAAATTATCCTTCTGATCATCCAAACTCTCCTAAATCTTCTTGGCTGATTGAGCTGAATTTGTATTGATCATACGGGATGATCGGCTAATCATACGGGATGATCGACGGATCATACGGGATGATCGGCTGATCATCCGGATGATCATCTCGTATGATAATGTCGGTTTGTTGCAATTAATAGAAAATCTGAAGCTCTTCTATATATGACCTCTTATTTTACCCAAGAGTGTATCTTTTGCTACTGTCCTAACCTGTGAGAGATAATAGGAGAGGGAGAGCAAAGGAGAGAGAGAGAGAGAGAGAGAGAGAGAGAGAGAGAGAGAGAGAGAGAGAGAGAGAGAGAGAGGATCTTATGAGGGAGAGTTTGTGAGGGGTTTCACAAAGGTTACTCCAAGAAAAAATTCGAGTCATCTTCTCCGATCATTATCCCTAATTCCTTGGAGGTTCAAGAGAGGTCGACTTCAGTAACTGATGAAGGTTCTTTGCCTTGTTCTGCATAAAATAAAAGGAGTTGGGTTCTCTACCTGCTTCTAGAGGAAGTAAAAGGAGTTGGGTTCTCTGTCTACTTATGGGGGAAGCAAAAGAAGTTGAGTTCTCTGCCTCATCGGGGTCGATGGAAAGGAGTTTTTATACGGGCTTCTCTGCCTTGCTATGGGGGCAAAAGGAGAGACACTAAGTTTAGTGCAATACTCGGAGGGTGCCTCGACATAGTGGATGTAGGTCAAGTTGACCAAACCACTATAAAATCTGGTGTGTTCTTTCTTATTATACTTTTGTATTTAATTTCCGCACTTCATTTCTCTTGTGGTGAATCTTAGTATGTTTGTGTTTGTGTTTTTGTTTGGAGAAATTTTTAAATAGCAATTCACCCCCCCCAAATCATCTCACCCCCCCCCCCCCCCCCCTCTTAGTTACCCCTGAGACTAGTTCACAAGGGCCTAACATCCTTGACGAACTTTTATAATTAGCATGCAGTAATGTCAATTAGTTTACAAAAATACTCATTAAATCTCTTGCAAATAGTGATGATTGATATGCAATGAATGTGATAATTTGCTAACTTACATGCATAAAGATATTGATAGTAAGTGCAGCTTATTTAATAGTAAATATTCATAAATAAATAAACACATCGAGTTGCATATGAGAAATAATAATGGGCATAATGCAAGTGTAATGATTCTTCTACCAGTATATCTGATAAGATCATGGTAAATGTGCAAGCAAGATTCAAGACTTACTTGCAAGCAGCTTTGATGAAGTTAGAAATTATGCGTTAGCCCTCCTATGGATGATAATAAGCTAGGTGCAATCAACAATAATGAAGCTTCTACAAATACGAACGAGAGGATTGCATTGATTACGACACAATGCCCACTATCAGAAATGGAAAATTCATGATGAATTTAAGCTCCAACAATTCACTATAGGAGGCTCGTCATGCATATAGTAGCTCATTTATAATTAGTAGTTCGAGACACGTCATGTACACCATATACTACTTATAAGAAAAATATAGCAAATGCAAGTTCCCATGTACAACCATAGGAGACTCATTAGTGCATGACATTCTGCCTGTATAAAAAAGTAAACTACTCACTTCATAATGTCATGCCATCGAATCTGCAGCACTCATACAAGAGGACAGAAGGAATTTACAAGTTCCTAAATAGAGTTTTTTTTATTGCTCTTGCTTCGGAGGTGATTTAGGGGTTATTCTAGGGTTCTTCTTTGTGTGTTTGTTTGGTGCCTTTCTGGCTGGGTTTCGACCGCAGTTTTTTGTTTATTTGATATTTCTTTCTTTTTCCTATTTTCCTTTCTTGTTTTTTCTATCTGCTTTCATTTTTGTTTCATCTTGTGATTATTTTTCATGATTTGGCGTTGGTGTCTTCGAGTTTTTGGTTTCTTCTGGATTTCTTTAGTTTTGGTTTGGTTTCATGTCTCCTTTTTTTGGTTTTGTGAGTTGGTGTGTAAGGGTTTGTGGCTTTTTTGGGAGATGACGATGCAGTTGTCATCTATCCTTCCTCTTCCTAATGGGAAATCTCATTCTTTTAAAGTTGTTTTAGCTGGATCTTCATCTTCTTCCGCTAAGCTTCACTTTGTGCATTCCTCCTTGAAAGGATGCTCGGCGTTGTTGCTTGATGATTCCGTGGTTTCCTTACTTGATGCTCCCTTTGCTCTTACTCTTGTAGGAAAATTTATGCTTAAGCAGCCTAATTTGGATATCATTTGGAAGTTTTTCTTAAATCTCAAATTTTCTGGCTCTTTTCAGGTCAGTTTATTAGATCCCTGGCACATTTCGATTCAACTGAGCAATCATTTGGACTATAGCTGGATTTTTGCGAGAAGGGCTTATTACATATAGGGTTGTCAAATGCGATTGCTTAAATGGTCTCCAGAATTTGATGTGCAAGAAGAATCCTTTATTACCCCAGTTTGGATTTCTTTTCCTAATCTTCATTTAAATTTCCTTAACTCGCATATTTTATTCGGTTTGGCTTCTATTTTTGGTAAGCCTTTGCAAACCGATCAGGCTATAGCGGCCATCTAGGACATTTATAGCTCGTGTTTTAGTTGAGCTAGACATATCTAATAAACACCCTACTGAGGTTTGGATTGGTTCAGAACTCAATGGCTATTTTCAAAGAGTTGAATTTGAAAATTTACCTATTTTTTGTTCTCAATGCAAGATGCATGGGCATGGGTTATCTGCTTGTTATAAATTACATCCTCATATGAGGAAGCTTAAGGAAACTACTAATCCACCCCATAAGATAGATTTAAATTTTGTTGAATTGGTTTCTTCTATTCCTAATCATGTTGCTAATGATTCTCAAGGGCTTGAGCATAGAACTGTTGCTTTAGATTTGGTTCCGAATCTGGTGGAACCGAACCCTTCTTCCTTGGAGGAACTAGTTAAGGGAAAGGAAGTTCTTCTCAACTCTATCTCTTCTTTAGCTATTGATTCTCTTAATGTGACTGACCAAAATATTGAGGTTAATCTAAATAATATTTTTATTCCTTCTTCTACGGAGGATGTGTTGGTTCACAATGAAACTTATATGGAGGATGAGTTAGTTAATAATATGGTGGTGGAGGAAGATACTACGCAAGCTATTGTTACTAATCATGTTATATCCCAAACTGTGGAGGAAAAGATAAGTGAAGTTGAGTTTCACAATGAAACTTTTATGGCAGGTGATGTTTTCTATAAGGAAAGAGATATGCCTCTTCCTAAGAGGCACTCAGATATGGATAATGATAGTAATTTTCCTTTGAATACTAATTATAATAGTGATGCTTTTACTGATAATGAGGATATGGACATGTTGGCTAAATGTTATGCTAGAGATGATAATGATACTAGTTTTACTAATGGACGTGGAAGGAGAGGTAGGAAGTCTAAAGCTATTGTTATACAAACTCCTAGAAACACCCATTTTCTTACTTTGCATTAATATTGTTTTTATGTTTAATGCTATTATTTGGAATGTTAGGGGTATTGGTTGCCCCTCTTTTAAACTTAGAGTTAAAAATTTTTGTCATATCCATAATGTTTTTCTTATTGTTTTTTTAGCCTCTTATATCTTCTGATAAGTTACTTTGTACAACTAAATTTTTGGCTTTTAAGCATGCTTTATCTAATGTTTCTAATAAAATTTGGGTTTTTTTTGGAAAGATTTCATCAGGGTGACATGATTGGTGATTTTAATCAAGTTATTCATTATAATATTGAGAGTTCTAATTTGTAATGTTGTGCTTCCTTTATTTATGCAACTTCTTTTAGATTTACTAGAAAGATTTTATGGGAGAAAATATGTGAGTTTCAGACTATTTATTCTCTTCCTTGGCTTGTTGGAGGTGACTTTAATACCACCACTAACCCATCTGAGCGTATAGGGGGCTCCCTCCCTATATATAAATCTATGGAGGATTTTAATAACATGATTATGGATAGAAATCTTATTGATATTGGATTTTAGGTGATAAGTTTACTTGGCATCGTGGGCATTTATGGCAAAGATTAGATCAAATTTTATTTAATGATTTTTGGTTGCATTCTTTTGATTCTACTAATGTTGAACATCTGAGCAGGACCCTCTCATATAACTCTCCTCTTCTAATTAAAATTAAGCCTATATTGAGAGATGTGCCCTCTCAATTTAGGTTTTAGAACATGTGGTTGCTTCATGATACTTTTATGAACATCATCAAGGATAACTAGATTGCCCCTTTACATCCGGATACAAATATTTCTGGTATGCGTAGACTGTGGTACAAACTAAAAAGATTTAAGTTTGTTTTGAACTGGTGGAATCATAATATTTTTCAAAACATGTTGTTTATTCATGATACTTTTATGAACATCATCAAGGATAACTAGATTGCGCCTTTACATCCAGACAAAAATATTTTTGGTATGCGTAGACTGTGGTACAAACTGAAAAGACTTAAGCTTGTTTTGGACTGGTAGAATCATAATATTTTAATCACAGAGGATAAAGTTAATTGCCAGGAATCTCAATACCAATTATTTCCTTATGAGGTTAACTTTTGTGTTTTGAGGGAGGCTAAAGATGAACTTTACAAATTGCAAGCTCAAGAGGAAATGTTTTGGAAGCAGAAAGTGGTTCTTAAACATCTTGTTGAAGGGGATAAAAATACTAAATATTTCCATTCTTTAGTTATGAGGAAGCGTAATATTAATTATTTTCATAAAATTCAGCGGGTTGATGGCTCTATTACTGAAGATGACACTTAAATAGCTAGCTTAGCTGTTCAACATTTTTAGAATCATCTTAATAAAAATTTCAATCCTTCAACTATTCATAATCCTAATATTATTGTCTCTTATTTCTAATGAAAATAATGTTTTCTTGTCTAAACTCCCTTTGTTCGAGGAGGTTAAAGATATTGTTTTTGGAATGAATTCAGTGTCGGTGGCTGGGCCTGATGGTTTCACCTCCAAGTTTTTTTAAAAAAACTAGGCATATCATTGGTAATGATTTATTTTCTATTGTTATGGATTTTTTTGATGGTAATGCCATTCCTAAATTTTTCACTGCTACTTCTATTGTGCTTATTCCTAAAAATAATTCTGCCTCTACTTGGAATGATTTTAGACCTATTAGTCTTTGCTCCTTTTTTTATAAGTTAATATCTAAAATTAAGATGAATCATTTATCTTCTTTATTGCCTAATGTAATTTCTCTTTTCCAAATTGGTTTTGTTAAAGGTCGTGCCATTGCGGATAACATTCTTTTGGCTCAGGAGTTTTATCATGATTTGGATGCCAAAGTGAGAGGTGGTAATATGATTTTGAAATTTGACATTGCTAAGGCTTATGATAATATAGCTTGGACTTTTCTTTATGATATCTTGAAGTTATTTAGCTTTGATTCTAAGTTTATTAATCTCATTAAGCTTTGTATTGAAAGTCCTTATTTCTCTATCATTGTCAATGGTAAATCTAACGATTTCTTTAAGGCTTCTCATGGTCTGAGATAGGGTGATCCCGTTTCTCCGGCCCTTTTTATTATTGCGGTTGTTTACCTTTCTAGAGGTCTGGTTGATCTCTTTGAAAAGTCTTCCAATTTGTATTTTAAAACTTTAGGCAGTTTTCATATATCTTACTTATGCTTTGCAGATGATTTTATTATTTTTACTAATGCCTATATAAATAGGATTAATAAGTTTTTGAAGTTTTTTAAACAATTTAAACTGGAGAGTGGTTTGGCCCTTAATCATAATAAATGTGGCTTTATTTCTGCTAAGAAAGTTCCTTTGGATCGTATTATGGCTATTAAAAACTTAACTGATTTTAGTCATGTTGGTTTACCCTTAAAGTACCTTGGTGTGCCTCTTTATAAGGGTAGGAAAAAATCATTTCTTTTTTATGATTTAATTTCTATTGTGCAAAACAAACTTTTATCTTGGGATTCTAACTTTCTTAGTTTTGGTGGTAGATTAACCCTTATTAAAAGTGTTCTTTTCTCTATCCCTGTTTATAGTTTTCAAACTTTTCTTCCTACTCAGGCTATGTGTAACATGCGTGAGAAAATTATTAATAAATTCTTTTGGAAAGGGACTAGTAGTAGTTCTAAAATTTATTGGACTTCCTGGAATAAATGATGTGGCACTTTGGATGAATGGGATTTGGGCTGTAACTCGTTCAAGGATTTGGCGTTATCTTTCTCTTTAAGTTGTGGTATAATTTTCGTGCTAACGTGAGCCTTTGGACTAATTTTATGAATGTGAAGTATTATGGGGAGAAACACCCCACCATGTGTTATTTTAGTAAAGGTAATTCTAAAGTCTGGCTGTGTCTTTGCAATGTTAAATGGGCGGTTGAGCCATTTATCTGTTGGGGTATGGGTAGTGGTAATAATTTCTTTTGGCAGGATCGTTAGTTGGGTGGTAATTCCATTGATTATATTTTTAATAGTTCTTCCAATGCTCCTGTGAAGGTTAATTATTTTTTCACGAATCATGGTTGGGATTTTGATAAACTCACTACTATTTTTCCTAATTTTATTATTCAACAAATTTTGTAGATCCCCTTAAATATGAATACTCTTGATGTTCAGATTTTTTCCTTAAATAGAGATGGTAAATTTTCTTTAAAAGGTTCTTGGCATTCCTTTAGAACTATGAAAGAAGCTTCTAATATTTTCAAAATATTTTGGGATCAAAGTATTCCTTCTACGGTTTCAATTTTTGTTTGGCGGCTTTTACATAATTTCAACCCTACTAATGACAATTTGATGAAACATGGTTTCATTCTTCCTTCTAAAGGCCAATGTTGTTACCATTTGGATAATATGCACCATGTTTTTGTCTCGGGCCCTTGTGGAGTTAAAGCCTGGACTCATTTTGAGGATATTTTGCAATGAAATTGCTTTAATGCTAAGGTTTCTATTTATGCTTTATTAAAGTGCTGGTTTAGTAATTCCAAAGGTCATATAAGGAAATTTATATCTTCTCTTATCCTTTGGTTCTTATGGTTGGAGAGGAATAATTCCCGTTATAACAGTGTGGCTATGAATCCTCATCAGATTATTCAAAAGGTTAAAGATAAAATTAGGGACCTTTTTCTTCTAAGCTAATATATGCTAAGAACTTCAATAAGTATCACACTACTGCTTTTGAATTTGGGATTAATCTTGATGTGGAGAACAATCAAAAGGTTCCGAGAAGTATTCGTTGGCTTAAACCTCCTGAAAATTTTATTAAGTTAAAACATGGATGGTTTTTTCAACAAGTCTATGGTAGGCTGTGGTGGAGTCATCAGGGATTCAAATGGTAATTGCATTCTTCGATTTTTAGGTCCTATTTATATTGGTGATGTTATTATTGTTACTACTTTTGCTATCTTCTATGGTTTAAGGTTGTGTTTATCTCTTGATTGCACTAATATTATGGTGGAAGTTAACTCTTCTTATTGTGTCCAGTCCTTTATTTTGAGGAATGACATTACTTGCTCTTTGAATTTGTTTTACATGAGGAGGGATATTCAGTTGGTGTTGAGTAGGCTTAATTTTTTTTTTTGTCTATTGAAGGAAATGGTAATGCTTATGCTAAATTTTTTGCTAGATGGGGTTGTGCTTTGGACTCTATGAAGGATTTTTGTTTTTCTAATTTGCCTCTTCCGATTAGAGGCTTGTTATATTTGGATAAAAAATGTGTTCCTTATGTTGATTTTTAAGGTGGTGGTGGCTGCTATTTTTTGGTGATGGGTGTTTCTAGCTGTAGCCTTTAGTTATCTTCATCTCTGGTTTATTTTCTGGGTTTGTATTGATGGGTTTTGTGTGCCCTAGTGGTCTTGTATGCTTAAGTCTCATTTTTATATTGGTAGTGTGTTGTTGGACACCGATCTTTCTGTGTGGGCTTTGTGTTGCCTGGAGGGGTTGTTGGCTTCTTACTCTTGGATGTTTAAGTGTTTATCTCATTTAGAGGAGGGTGTTGTGCTATTGAACTCTAATTTTTCTGTGGCGGCTTTGTGTTGCCTGGATGGTTTGCTGCCATTTCACGGGCTACTGGTTTCTATGAAGATGTGTGGTAATCTGTTTCCTAGGAACCTTTCATTTTTCTTTGACCCTCTACTTTCCTTTTGCTACCTGCTGTGTTAGTGCAGGTGGTGGGAACTTATTGTCTCGTTAATGTCTGCCATTTACTGGAATTATGTTGGCTTGAGTTTGTGGTTGGGTTTGGTTATTTGGATCCTGAATCCTCTATTTTTCTCTCGGCCTATGTGTACTAATACCATTCTTGGGTTGTATAACTAGTTTATCATTAGTTGGATTACCATACAGGATGCCTTTTGGCCGGTTTGTCTTATCTTTGGTGGTAATTGTGATAATCATTGCTGCTATAACTGGTTTTTGTTTTATTTTTACTGCTTTATTATGTTTTTGTCTATTACTTTATTTTATAGAGTGTTTGCCTTGCAGGTGATCGTGCTGTGAGCGGAGCAGGAGGTTTTGTGGATCTGGATAGTAATTTTTGTACCTTTATGGTTTTTGGATGCTCTCTCTTGTGCACCATAGAATGTATATAGGATTTTGTGTACTTTTGCTTTGTAGGGAACCCATGCTTGTAGGTTTTTTTTTACTTTTAATTTTATAGCTCTTCGGAGCAGTAAAGAGCTTGAGTTCCCATTAAGGACCTTGTAATCATTATTTTATATTAACGCGTAGGCCCCTTCGTGGGGTTCTCCTAAAAAAAGAAAAAGAGAAAAAAAAGTTCTTAAATAGAGCATTACACATATCCATATTACATTTTCCAGCATACATGATCAGTATTAAATATTTTAAAAAGCCCTCCTATATACATTGTAACATGCATAGTAATCTTGTCAGGCATGTTGTTCAATATTGCAAGATGCATTTTTCTATAATGGTGCATCACATTTACACGCAGAGGTTTGTACATCCACGCATTATAACTTGTAGAGAGTATTATGTGAACATATCCTAACTACATGTAGTTAGGAATGAGTAAATACATCGCAGGCATCCTCACCTAATATAAGTCTACCATGTGCATATACATATGCATGAAAAAAATGCATTGTAAAACACAGAACACAACATGCAATGTATTATCCAGCATATAGAGTGTAGTGTGTAGCAGCAGTATGTTGATTCCGTATAGGTTATTAAACCAACTCAATTGTCCCAAGGCTAACCAAGAGGGGGAGGGGGGGGGGGGAATTGGTAATTTAAAATTTTCTTGGATTTTTAATAAAAAATTGATTTAACAAATTTCCAATTTTGATTAGCTTTTTGAAATTAGCTTTTCAACCACAAAAATAAAATTACAGAAAACAAAAAATGCATAAAATAAAATGACACAAAGATTTATAGCGGTTTGGTTAAACACGACCTACATCCACTCCCTAAAGACTTCCTCTTCAGGTATTGCACTATTACCAAAGTGACTCTCCTTTTTCCCCCACATCAAGGCGGAGAAGCCTTTATAATTCCTCTCTTCAACCAATCCCCTGTGCGGTAGAGAACCATCGTCCTTTCACACTCTCCAAGTATTGGTAAAGAACCATCGTCTGTTTACACTCTCTAAGTGTCGGCAGAGAATCATCTTCCTTTCACACTCTCCAAGTGTCAATAGAGAATAGTCTTCCTTTCACACTCTCCAAGTGTTGGCAGAGAACCATCATCCTTTCACACCATCCAAGTGTTGGCAGATTACCAGATCTTCTTCAATAATTTTCTCTCGAGCAACTAGAAAGAGGAAAGAAAAGTAGTAACAAAAAACACAAAGAGATCCTTACCTTTGAGTAACCTTATGAACCTTCACACTCCACTTGCAAGAAATCTCTCTCAAACAATCTCCTAAATACAATCTTTCACTTGCTCTTAAAAAAACATGAAGAATAAATCTCTTCATGTTAGTTTCAATGGACCTTTTATATGAAAGACACAAAAAACTATCCAAAAAATTGAAATTTTAAATTTTGACCATCCACGATCGTACAGTACGATCGATATTTATCCCGGACTAACAGTTTAAAATTGTTTATTACGAATTATTTTCTTATAAGCATATCGTACAGTACATATGCCAATCGTACCATACGAACAATTATTGAAAATTCTTATTCATTTAGACAAAAATGTTCCCAATAATTTTGTACTCTAGACATCGTCTAAACGAGACTTTCCGTCCAAATTTTGATTAACTTCTCGCTAGAGGAAATAACTAAACAAATCGTCCCGTATGAAGTGAATTCATACAGTACGAGACTCCCCCAGTGTGTGTGTGTGCACAGTTACTCATCGACAATCACACTCTTAGACTCGATAAAATGAAAAATACAGACTCCATTTACAATGAAACATAATCTATTATGATTTGAAGTTTTCAATGATCTGGAGTATGATTTCTCTGAAATGTTAGTATGCATAAAAAACAAAAGTAATATATTCAAAATATGTTAGGTAAACCTTTAATTAAAATAATAATATTTGAAATCATCAAAAATATACATGTTGCATGAATCTCAACATTAAAAAACTAAGTTGCAATAATCTCAATAATCTCCCATTTTTTATGATGGCAAAATAATTATTGTTTGAGTTAACATGTATACCTTAAATTTCTGCTTAACTCCCCCTAAAAGAATGAACGTGTGAATATAGAGAATTTCCATGAAGAGCACACCAAATTATTATATAAACACAAACAACAAAATCCAAAAACACAAACAAATATAATCAAACAAAAACCAAAAAGACAAACACAAACAAATACAATAAAACAAAAACCAAAAACACAAACAAATACAATACACAACACAAACAATATTATTACTTCCCCTTTTGACAATAACAAAAAGGGAAGAAGATTAGAATTTGAAAAGAAAGAAGTCAAATTAGAAATCAAAAGAAATGGCTGTGAAAATTTCTTTAAACAAATTTCAATTACAACATTAATTTCATACCAAAATAGAAAATTTCAAAATTTTAAATTAAAGAACAACTAAGAAAAGAAAAGTTAATTAAAGTCATAATTTATTCTAGAGCAATTTAAATAAGGATGATTATTACAAAAATGACAAAATGAAGATTTTTGAATTTTAAATTCAATATTGAGAATAATTATTAATTAGATAGATTTGAAGTAGAGATAAAATGATAAAGGAATGAACTTAATAAAACTTTCAATTTAGTGACTTTGTGAATCTTTTCTTTGAATTTCACAATTTGTGTATCTTTTCTTTTTGTGACACATTTTGTTCATCTTTTAGATTTGCGAACCATTGCGCAAAATTTTTTTTTTGCACACATTGTGCATTTTATTTTGATTTGCTTTTTAAGTCTTTCCAAAATCAATAATCTAAAATCAAATGTCACTAATAACAAAAATAAACATATTGAAAATGAAAAAAAAAATTGAACTCTCATTCTCCCTTCTCCCTCAGTATCCTCACTTGAACTCTCATTCCTCCCAAATAGAGTTTGAAAAGAAGCATGAGTGAAATAAATTGGGAGTTTAGTGAGAGGATTAGGGTGAATCAAATTATACTTATTTTCAAGAACATAGGAAACAAGATGTCCTAAGGCTACATTCTTTTTTCTCATATGATGAGGTTGACCAATCTCAGAAAGGTTGTGAAGGTAGTCCATAATGAGTTGGGCTTCATCAATAAGTTTTTCAGTTATAATAAGACATGTGACAGTGGAGTCATATTCTTGTTTTTTAGAGAGAGAAACTCCCGATTTCTAGAGAGAGAAAGCTGTCTTCTTATTTTTTGAATTTGGCCTTTCGCGGGTTTTCCGCGATCGGAGGGGGCGGCAGTGGTTGATCACCTGCGTTCGTCCTCATGAACTCCCCGCAACCTAAGGGACCTGTACACCCAAGCGGTAGAGGTTCAAATGGAATTGTGATTAAAGAAGGTGTGGTAAACCATCGTCGGATAGCCCCTGTTGAAGGTAAGGGTAAGAGCGTGCTGATTGAGAATTTGGTTGGGAAAGATATTCTTGGTGGAAATATGAATCCAGGAGTTGCAATTCATGAATCGTCGGCATCGGACGACTTGATTCTCCGTGTGAATAATTTTTCTGGGGTTCTTGATACGCTTAAGGGGCGTAAGATTGGTGATGATCTGTCGTTGGCGGAAGTTTTAAAGGAGGATATATCGGTGGAGGAAGGACCAGTAGAGATGGAATTGCAAAAGAGTAAGAGTAATGAGATAGTTGAAGCCTGGTCAAAGCCAAAGCCAATCAAACTATCGTTTAATAAGAACAGTGTCGAATTTTTAGAAGATGGAATTGTTGTGAAGTTAAATGATGATATGGAAGCAAGGAATTTGCAGATTTTGAAGAATTCTGTGGTGATCAAAGTGCTGGGTAACAATGTGCCTTTTTCAGTTTGTAGCACCGAATTGAGAAAGCAATGGAGCAGGTTTGGAGGTTTCTACTTAACATCGATTGGGATGGACTGGATCTTGTGCTCATTTCAGTCGAGTGAAGTGGTTGATGAAGTTTTGAATGGAGGACCCTGGTACGTAAACGGGTTCATTGTTGGAATGGATAGGTGGTTGGCTGCATTTGATCCGAACACGTTTAAAGGAATCTCGGCACCAGTATGGGTTAGATTTCCATGTCTACCGTTGTATTTCTGGGATGAGAACAATATTGCAAGGATTGCATCTTTCTTGGGAACGCCAATGTACATTGATGGCAATACATTCTGTTGGAGCAAACGGAAATTTGCTCGAGTATGTGTAAGGATTGATATGGAGAAAAAGCTGCTAAATTGTGTGTGGGTGGATGGCTCTGCTGGAAGGTTCTTTCAATGGGTTGAATACGAGAAAATTGATTTGCTCTGTTATCAGTGTGGTATAGTTGGCCACAATAAAGATATATGCCCAGAAAATGTATCTATTGGAATACAAAATCAATCGTTGAAGGAGAAGGAGGTTGGTAAGGAAACTGGTGAAAAGAATTTGTAGGAAAATAAATCATCAGTGATTAGTTTTGAATATGGACCCTGGATCCATGTTCACTTCAAAGACAGGAGATACAACAGAGGAAAAGTTGTTAGGAAGGTGCTGAATGATGATATACTCGACAATTCTATTAGGGAAGACAACAATCAGAAGAATAATGCAAAGTTTGATAGAAAAATAATGGTAAATAAGAAGGATATTATTGAGGTAAACGATGTCCTGGCTCCAGATAGTAGGGATGGACATGGAAAATCTTTTGGAAAGGAGAATTCGGAGACTGCTGTTACCAACAGGTTCGCTGTACTGAGTGAGGATCCTGAAGAAATATGTTTGGTAGAGCAGGTTAAAGACATAAAAACTATAGAAAAAGACCGGGAATGTATTGATGCTGAAATCAATCACAGTGGGTTGGGTGTCTCCAGTGCTGCTGTCAAGGTGAAGTTGGCTAAGGAGTTAAAATCACTTGATCCTATGGATGTGGAACATAAGAAGAAAAAGTGGTATGATAGGTTGAACCCCAAGAGTGGGGAGAGATCAATTACACCTTTTAATGTCCTCAATTCTTTTTTGGAATTGTATGGGGGCAAGGAAAAAAGAAGCCTCCTTATATTTGAAGGAAATCGTTAGAGATCATAGTATCTATTTTATTGGGCTTATGGAGACGAAGTTGGCTAGCATTGACAGAAAATATATTGATTACTTGATTGGGAAGGATTGGGAGTACTATCATTACCCTGCTGAGGGTACTTCAGGAGGCATTATGGTTCTATGGAATAGTAATATGGTGTCTTTTGATATAAGGGAGACATCTTCACAAGTAATTGTTGGTAGTCTCTCGGTTCCTAACTTGGGAATTTGGAGAATTGCCACGGTTTATGAGAGCAGACCAATCCTGTAAGGAAAGGCCGAAAGCTTACCACCTGGCATAACCAATCATCGCGCCATTGTACTCGGAGGATACAATTCCCCTCTTATTATTGAGGGGATTTTAATTGCATTGTTGTACAGGCAAGAGAGAGGAGGCAAAAGGTTCTTGTTCTCAAAAAGGACAAGGAGATGAAAATTTTATGGTGAATTCTGATTTCCCATGACATTGGAATATGGGACCAAGATTCACTTGTGTAATAACAAAGAGGGGACCTATCCGAATTTGGGAAAGGTTGATAGATGTATTTTATTTTAGTTGCTATTCAAATGCTTCTATGGCTACTTCAAGCTCTTGCTAGAGTAGCATCGGATCACAGTCTAATTGTTCTAAGTATGAAGATAAATATGTTGGTAAGAATAAAGGTATTTAAGTTTGAGGACACTTGGAGATCATATCCACCTGCAAAGAGTATTGTTTATAACTCTTGGATGAACTGATTATGGTGATGAATATAGTATACTCCAAAGAAGCTCAAACGTACGATGAAGGCATTATTTTTCTAGAATAGAAATCCATGCAAGAACTTGAATGTATTGAAGGAAACTTGAGAAGGAAATTCTTGATCTTCAAATAGAGAAGCTTGTGATGTTAACTGGAATGCTAATGAATCTTGTTTTGCTAAGGAACAAAGTGCACGAACTGAATGTAACATTGGGCATGTCTACTGGTGGGAATCAAAGGCTAAAGTTGAAATGGCATGAGGAAGGGATATTAATTCAGTTTTTTTTTTCAAGAATTTTGCATCAGCAAGACATATAATGGCAAATCGAATTAACCGAAGTTTAAGATGAGTGTCAATACGAATACAGAGTGGAGCGGAGAAGTCAATATGAGAAGAGGTGTTCATATTCGAAAATTTGAGAAGAAATCGGGCAATGCGATGAATTGGAACTGACGTGGTTGACCATCATTTTGAAGAATCCCAGAAAGTAAAAGTAATGCGGATTTGCCAAGCTAATGATAAGATTCTCGTCGCAGAGAATTGCAGATCTCGGTCTTTTCTCAGCAAGGCAATATAGCAAGGCCACCCAGTATTGATGGAGTTTACTGATCATCTTTTTTATAAATAGCTATTGGAGTATAGTTTGGGAGGTATTCTTTGCTGGTATGCAGTCATTTGTTTTTCAAAAACTGGTTTCTTAAATAGAGAAATGGAAGTGATACTTTAATTACTTTGAATCATCTAAAGTAAAATAATCTTTTTTGCTTCATCAAATTATGATGAGCATAAATTAGCCTTTGTCAGACCAACTAAAAATTGGTAGCGTAACATGTTAGTAAATTAGATTTAAAAAGGTAAAATGTGACAAAGATGGTGTAGTGTAAGGAACAAGAGTGCTTTTATTCCCAGTAAGATTCCATTTAAGCATTGCTCTATGTGCTACCGAGAAATTTTCCATTGTTCAAGTTACTCCAGATAAGAAAGGGATTGATGGCTCGTTATTGGATATGGAACAGGCTATGATGTAGGGTCAGGTCAAGCACATCATGCAGGTGCTTTTAAGTGGTATGGTTTCCCTACTACTGTTCTAACCTTCTCTTATGGAATGTTTTGTAGATAGTGGGGTTTCTATCATTATCGAATGGTGATAACTCGCAATTAGATGTGTGTGCTTAAGAAGTGGCCTTCCGCAAGGATGCCCTCTCTTCTCCGTATCTATTCAGTTATGTGCTCTCGAACTCGTAATCCAATTCTTTGGAGCAAAGGGGGAAGGATCTTGGGTATCGTGATATCACTAGAGGTCCAAGAATCTCGCATCTTCTTTTAAATGCAGATGATGTACTGATTTTGTCTCATGTTTCTATTACTTTAGCCAAAAGAAGTTGAAGAAAATGTGGAGGGAGTTTTTGCAAGTGACTGAGGACAAAGAGTCATATATCACAAATCACAAACTTTATTTGGCAAGATGGTGAGCTTACCTTTAAAGGAAGATTACCAGAATCTTTGGTTTTAAGGAGGGTCAAGGAGATGAAGTATTTAGGGTCAAAGATCTCACTTAGAAGAACAAGTGGCAGATTTTCAAGAACTCTTGAGTAATGGTCATTCGGACAAAACTCAATTCTGGGTAAAAAGTCTTTATATATTGGAAGGTAAGCTTACTCTCATTGAAACTTCTTTACTGTTCTAATGCCAATATCTTAATCACTCACTCTTTGGTTTCCAAAAAGAGTTTTTATGAGATAGAAAAACTTTTGTCAAGTTTTATATGGCAGTAAGCAGTGATGGGATAAGGTATGCATTAATGTTGCTTGGAAGTGAAATTTTGCAAGCCGGAAGTAATGGGGTGGGTGTTTGCAATCTCCTTTATTGAGAATGGTTCTTTGAGATCTAGAGATGGCTTGGAGTTTCATTCAAAAACCAGACTCTTAATTACACCGAACTCTGAAAGCAAAATATGGAGATGAGATTATGAAAGGATATCATAAGTTAATCACATCTACTGCTTGGAAGATATTGCTGGATGGGGAAGAATTTGAAAGAGGGCTATTAGATGGAAGGTGGAAAAAGGGAAATAAAATCAGTGTTTTAAATGATGCTTGGTTGTTGGATAAAAGCATCAATCGATGGCCACTTATGTGGACTGTAATGTGCTGGAAGGAATGTTTGTTCAGCAGCTTTGACTTCTAATTGTGATTAGAATTCTGAACTGCTTCTAGGGCCTTTCATTCAGAGCTATTCTATTGATTGTTCAAGTCCAACCAAGGTTTGGAGGAAGGACAATATAGAATTGCTGAAGTGGTGTCAAGGAAAATAGTTTTCTGCACTAGTTTATGAAAAATGCTGAATGACAGATATAATCTTGCTGAATGTAGAATACTTCAAATGGCTGCGGAAGCTCAAACTCAGTAAGAAGATTGAAATTTTTTGGTGGAGGCTAGGCAAGGCTGCAATTCCAACTAACCTATTTCTAAGAACCATAGAATCTCATTGCTGATAGTTGTGAGAGAGGATGCCAAGCGGTGGAGTCTTATGAACATATTATGGTTCATTGTAAGTATATGGTGAGATCAACAAGAAGATATGAGAAATTGGGTATTATGATTCCTGTTTTAAAACTCTTTGGAGGAATGTCTTCAATGAACTTAAAGGCTTTCAAACGTCCAATTCTGGAATTGCAAAATTTGTATTCTCGGTTATTTATCTATTCTTGGAAGAACAGAAACTATGTCAAAGCATTGGGTAAAGGGGCATTGCCTGCATCCTTGGTTGCTTCCAATGCTTTGTTTTTAGCTGTTTCCAAGTCTACTCCTTATCTTTCTAGCTGGGGTACTAACCTCTATAGGGAGTCTTCAAACACTTGGTGCCCTCCACCGAAAGAATTGATTAAGATCAACCTAGATGCTTCTTTACTTACTTCTAATCTTGGAGGTATTGGAGGGGTCTTTCGAGATCATAAAGGATGTTTGATTTGTGCATTTGGCAAGAAGAAGATTCATTGGGATGTGGCACAACTTGAAATGGAAGCAATCCTTACGGTGAAGAATTTTCTTAAAAGCTGGATGATGGAATGCAAGGGGGTGATCATTGAGAGTGATAATGTCAACATTATCCATTTCATTCAAGATTCTTTGAAGAAGAATAATTGGCCTCTTAATAATAGAGATACAAATGAGGTATTGTTCCTTAATGATTTTAATAAAGTAGTTTTCCATCATGCCCATAGATCTTGTAATAAAGTAGCTAATTGTTGTGGTACTTTGGCATTGGAAAATAGTTTTTCATTTGATAGTTTTTCTTTTGATAGTATCCCTTCCATATTGATGATTTTGATCAAGAAGGAATATGATACTTTGAATACTTGTATGTAGTTCTTTTCTTGGTTCTATTAATGCAAACGTTGCAGTTCTTCAAAAAAAAAAAAGACAGTGGAGTCATATTCACTCTATCAGCAGCTTTTAGAATCACAGAGGTTCTAAAAACATATTGGATGAACCTAGCATTTTGATTTAAAGTATAGACTTGAGATAGATGATATACTGAGGTGACACCTCTAAGAACTTTGTTAATCTCAGTCCAGCCATAGTAAGATCTAGATGTCAAGGTATGAGCTCTAACACCTTCGATTCTTAAATGGAAGTAGTTGCCTAAGTCTGCTTTTGTAATTTCTGTGTCTCCTTTGGACAAATGAACTTATCCTAGAGTGATCCTCTCATACTCTCATGTTGGCTAAGAAATATTAAAAGGTTTATTTATGATATCCATATATGAGGGTCAGAATGAATGATAGTTATGTGGAAGCAAAAAGTGGCATTACTGAAAAATGAAGATAATCTTTGATTATTAATCAAGATGGGGTGATTTTAGTAGCAATGAACCTATAGAAAGCATCTATATACTTCTTAGATAAGAAGTCAGGATCAGTAGAAGTAAAAGAAGATGAACCTTTCGAACCTCTAGGATGCTTGCTAGAACTTGCCATTTTCTAGACACGGGCTCTAAAGAGTTTTGAAGTGAAGATGAAAGTGAATGAAAAATGTTTTTCAAAACCCTTATATTTAAAGAAAACATCATATCGTACTATACCAAATTTGGATCATACAGACAATTTTTGAAATCGTACGGGATGAATGTTTTTTCGTATGTACTAATGAAAATTGCCAAAGATGAAATGTTTTTGTGTAAAATGTTATTTCCGAGGCATCCTTTCATACATGCTTTTTGACTACATGATCGTACATATGAACAAGTGTTTGTCCAAGATGATCCTAAAATTTAAGATCATTTCAAAGGCAGTTAGGTTCGTCCCCCATAGAAATTAACACTTGGATCACACAAAAGAAACGATTTCGTCTGGGACGATCTACAATAATAACTGAACCTAATTAGTAAAACCATCCACATTCGTACAAAAGAAACCATACTATTCATACCAGGCGATGACAACATCATATAGTATGGAACCTTTAAAAATTTGAGGTTTCATATTTTGAACTCCCACAATCAAACATGCATTTGCTATAGAATTCATACAATACGAAAACATTTCGTACAGTACAAAAAAAATTCTTAGAAAATAAAATCCAAGAAAAAATTTCTCAAAATCAGCCATTCTTACACAAGTGACAAATGTCTAAACTAAAAAACTTACAAAATAAAAACAAATAAAACACACATAAGAGTCATATCAAGTTTGCAAAAAAACTTATCTAAGCATTAAAATAAATCACACCTAACCTTGTTCTTAAGATGCTAAAGGTATTGAAGGCTAGTGGTTTTATAAAAACATCTGCAAGTTGATTATCAGTTGAAACATGACTTAATTCAATTTCTCCTTTGGCTACATGATCCTTAATGAAATGATGCCTTATGTCTATATGTTTGGTTCTAGAATGTTGAAAGAGATTATTTGAAATGCAAATGGCACTAATGTTATCACAATAAATTGGAATTCTGCCAAATGTAAATTCTAAATTAATCAACTATTATTTCAACCAAAGAACTTGTGCCATACAACTTCTTAAGGCAATATATTCAACTTTAACAGTAGATAGGGCTACAAAATTCTATTTTCTATTAGACCAAGATACTAAAAAATTCTTATAAATTGATAAGTTTCAGATGTACTCTTTCTATCAACCCTACAACTTATAAAGTCTGAATCAGAATATCCAAAAACTTCAAATAAAGAGTTGTACTTAGGATACCAAATTCCTAAGTTTTGAGTTCCCAAAAGATATCTCAAAATCTTTTTACTGCTGTAAAATGTGATTCTTTTGGATCTGATTAAAACCTAGTACACAAATAAACACTAAATATAATATTTTGTCTACTAGCTTTCAAATAAAGCAAATATCTAATAACTCCTCTAAATTTATTTTGATCAATAGATTTTTCCTTTGGATCCTTATCCAAATGAACCGAGGAACTCATTGGTGCACTTAATAGTTTAACACTATCTATTTCATACTTCTTGAGGATGTTCTTAACATACTTTTGACTAACTAAGAAATGTTCCCTCCTCAATTTGCTTAACGCTAAAACCCAGAAAATAACATAAGTCTCTCTTTAAACTTGTCTCAAATGCACTACTCATTATTTTAGAAAACTTTTCATAAAGATTTTTATTAATTGATCCAAAAATGATATCATCAACATAAATCTGAACAATGAGTATATCGACTCCTAATTTCTTCAAAAAGAGAGAGGTGTCCACACTTTCTTTTACAAAAGATCTCTCTAATAGGAAAGTACTTAACCTCTCATACCAAGCCATAGGTGTTTGTTTCAATCCGTATAATGTATTGTTCAATTTAAAAACATGATTAGGGAATTTTGAATTTTTAAAACTTGGAGGTTGCTCAACATAAACATCCTCTTGTATCACCCCATTTAAAAAGGAACTTTTAATACCCATTTGAAATAACTTAAATCCTCTAAAACCGGCATAGGCTAACAAAACATTAATTGCTTCAAGTCTTGTTACAGGGGAAAATATCTCCTTAAAATCAATCCATTCAATTTGATTATACCCCTTAGCCACCAATCTAACCTTATTTCTAACCACGACTCCTAAATCATTCATTTTGTTTTTAAATACCCACTTAGTTCCAACTATACTTTGATCCTTTGGCCTCTCAATCAGTTTCCAAACATCATTCCTTGCAAATTTATTCAACTCTTCTTGCATGGAAAAAATTCAAAATTCATCCGAAAGTTCTTGATTAATATTTTTTGGTTCAATCATAGAAATAAAGGAAAAATGATTAACCTCTTTCCTAAGTCCATTCCTAGTCCTAACACCCTCACTAGGTTCACCTAGAATCAATTTCTTAGGGTGATTTTTGAAAAATATCAATTATCTAAGCAATGGGTTTTCTATCACTAAATTTTCTTCCAAATAAATCTTCTCAATCCTTTTGGAGTTATTTTTTTAATCATCCTCTTTCAAACTTGGCTCTTCCAAAATGTCAGATTCATCAAATACAACATATATGGTCTCCTCAACTACCAAAGTTCTTTTATTAAATACTCTATATGATTTTCCAACACTAGAGTATCCAAGAAAAACTCCATATGATTTGGATCAAATTTTCCTAAAGGATATTTTCTATTATAATGAATGAACACCTTATATCCAAAAATATGCAAATGTGACAAATTAGGTGTTCTACCTTTAAGAAGTTCATAGGGTGTTTTGTTTAGTTTTGATATAATGTTCACCATATTCAGAACATAACATATAGTATAAACCCCTTCAGCCCAAAAATATTTAGGAAGTGAATATTCTGCCAACATGGCTATAGCGGCTTCAATTAATATTCTATTCTTTCTTTAGACTACCCCATTCTACTGAGGGGTCATAGGTGCAGAAAAATTATGATTAATTCAATGTTCTTTACAAAAATATTCAAATTTTTTATTTTCAAATTTACCTCTATGATCACTTTGAATTGATAAAATTTTGTATCCTAATTTTCTCTAAATCCAAGTAAAAAAATCTCTAAATTCCCCAAATGATTTGCTCTTTTGAAATAAAAATTTAACCCACATGAATCTCAAGAAATCATCAACTATCACAAATCTGTATACCTTCCCTTCTAGACTTATAGTGCTAATCGATCCAAAAATGATCCATATGAATTATTTCCAAAGGTTTGCTAGTTCTAAGATCCTTAGTGGAATGAAATGAGGACTTCACATGTTTTCCTTGTTGATATGCATCACAAAGGTGATCCTTAGTAAAGTCTAGTTTTTGTATACCTCTAACCAGTTCCTTTTGGGTAATTTTTTTAAGGTTTTTTATGCTAGCTTGATAAAGTCTCCTATGCCATAACCAAGATTCATCATAAATTATATTTTTTAAAAAAGCATTATGAGTTTTAATACATTGTTTACCCTAGTTCCATGCAATATATCATTTCTATTTAGGCTTAATATGTAGCTAGTGGGAAAACATTTAACGATATAACCCTTATCACATAGCTGGCTAATACTTAACAAATTATGCTTTAGGCCTTCTACAAGTAGAACATTTTCAATTAAAAATTTATTCAAAATTTTTATCATACCTATGGCAACCACATTCCTAGTGGTATTATCTCCCAGTGTAACCTTGCCTCCATTCTTAGCTTCCAGCAATATGAATTGTGTAGTATCTCCAGCTATATGCTTCAAGCAACTGTTGTATAGGTACCAAATGGTCTCACGAGGTCTTGTATGAGAATTTTCCTACATAATAATCAAATGTTAGACTTGGGAATCCAAATAAGTTTGGGTTCTCCTCTTCGAAAAATTAAACCAGATGCATGTATGATATGACTTGTTTTATGCATCTTAGTTCTCCACACTAAATGAGTTTTTCTATGTAAAGTAAATGTGTGTGAAATATGTCCAATCATCCCACAAGTAAAATACTTAACTCCAGGAAAATAATTTCTTAATCTTCAAAAATAAAACTGTCTCTTCCTAAAATCTTTAAGTGTAGGGGATGCCTATTTTCCTCAAGAGATTTCACCTTTTTTTCTATGAAATGAATTAGCATCATCTAACACATTAATATCATATTTCAAATAGTGAGCTTTACTCTCATATTCATCCTTAAAATTTTTAAATTATTTTTGTAATTTAGTGTTGGATGATTTTAGTAATTCATTTTGCTTATTCATATCATCAAATTTATCTAGTAAGCTCATATGGTTGTTGTTAATCTGTGCGTGATCTTTCCTAAGGGTTTCATGCTATTTTTATAACTCTTATAATTCTAAATTCAATCTATATGCAGTATGAATTCTTTCAGAAACTTCAAGCAATTCATTATAGGTTAAGTAACATACCTCTTCTTGATCTGAATGATCATGATTATCAGACATTAGCACAGGTTCGTGACTTCTTCTTTATTTTTCTTTATGACCAAAGATGAGTTCGCCTAGAAAGCTCTCTTAAATCTCTTCTTGCCCTTCTTCACATTTGCTTTCTCCTCTACCTTCTCCTTGCTAGGACTGACTTTAAGATTATGGCAGTCCATTTTTATATGTCCAAGTTTACTGCATTCATAACAAATCACATCATTAGAAACCTTAACATTTTTGTGGAACATACCTTTATTCCACTCCTGGAAACTCCTTTTCTTCCTTTTATGAAAACTCCTAAATTGCCTTATCATCAAGGCAATGTCATCCTCATCATCAAGTTGTGACTGATCACTTTCTGAGTCAACCACTTTTAGTGCTATGTTCTTCTCCTTTTGTTTTTCTCCTACATCAATCTTCCTTTGAGTCACTCCTTGCTCATAAAAAATTAGTGATCCAAGAAGATTATCAATAAAATAAATATTTAAGTCCTTAGAATCTATAATAGTATTTATTTTAGCATCATAAGTAGTAGGAAAACAACAAAAAAATTTATTAATCATTTCAGCATTCGTTAGTTCCCTACCTAATGCATTCAAAGAAGTTACTATTTGAGAGAATCTTGTGTACATGTCAGAAATGGATTCATTAGTTTTCATGCAAAATAATTCATAATCATGTAACATGATATTTAATCAAGATTGCTTCACTTCATTAGTCCCTTCGTATGTAATACAAAGTCTATCCCAAATGTCCTTTCCACTTTTATAAGTAAAAAATTGCATGTAATCTTCAGACTTAAGAGAACAAAAAAAAACTATTTAAATATTTTGTGTTTAGTTGTGCTAAGTTATGTTATTATACAATCTAGTCAAAAAAAGGTGTTTCAATTCTAATACCATCTACAAGTCTATTTGGCCTAGTATACCCTTCCTGAATAATCCACATGCGATAGTCAAGTGATTGAATAAATGTAGACATGCGTGTTTTCCAAAAATTGAAAGGGTTATTATCAAATAACATAGATTTAGTGATTAAATACCCTTCAGGTGTGTTTTGGTTTCCAAAAGTAACCATTATCATTTTCAAAAATTAGTCTAAACTTATAGTTTTGAAATAAAGCCCTAATACCACTTGTTGATTCCATATAGGTTGTTAAATCTAAGCAATTATCCCAAGACTAACTAAGAGGGGGGCGAATTGGTAATTTAAAAATATATTAATTTTTTAATAAAAACTAATTTAACAAATATTCAAATTTAATTATCTTTTTGAAATTATCTTTTCAACCACAACAATAACATTGCAGAAAATAAAAACACAAAAAATAAAAATAACATAAAGATTTATAGTGGTTTGGTCAAACACGACCTACAAGTGGCTCTCCTTTTGCCCTCATAGCAAGGAGGAGAAGTCTTATAATTCCTCTCTTCCATCAATCCCTGGTGTGGTAGAGAACCATCATCCTTTCACACTCTTCAAGTGTTGGGAAAGAATCATCGTCTTTTCATACTCTCCAAATGTCGACAGAGAATCGTCATCTTTTCACACCCTCCAAGTGTCGGCAGAGTACCAGATCTTCTTCAAAGATCTTCTCTTGAGCAACTAGAAAGAGAAAAAAAGAGTAGTAATAAAAAACACAAAGAGATCCTTACCTTTGAGTAATCTTGTGAACCCTTCACACTCCACTTGCAAGAAATCTCTCAAACACTCTCCCACATACACTCTTTCTCTTGTTCTTGAAAAATTATGAAGAATAAACCTCTTCGCATCATTTTTTATGCACCTTTTATATGAAAGACACAAAAAATTGTCCAGAAAACTAAAATTTTCATATTTGACCGTCCACGATCATACAGTACGATCGATGTTCGTCCCGAATGAAAAATTCAAAATTGTCTGGTATAATCCTATATGAACTATTTTTGCATAAGCATATCGTACAGTACGATATGCCAATCATACCGTATGAACAGTTATAAAAAAAAATTCTCATTCATTTTGATAAAATGTTCACAACAATTTTGTACTCTTGACATCGTCTATACGAAGCCCATATCATCCCGGATGAATAATTCAAAAATTTTACATGTTCATCTGGATGAAAATGTTCCCCACATTTTTGTACTTTGGACATTATCTATACAAATGTCATATCACCCCGGACGAACAATTTAAAAATTTTACATTTTCTTCTGGATGAAAATTTTCCTCACATTATTGTACTATGGATGTTGTATGTACGAATCCCAACTTCGTACAGTACGAACAATATTTAGAAAATTTTTTGCCCAAGTTTTGATTAACTGCTTTCTGGAGGAAATAACTGAACAAATCATCCCGTACGAAGTGAATTCGTATAGTATAATTAGCTAAGTCACATTTATTCTTGTATTTAGCTTTTAACACTATAGTTTCACATGCATCTATAAGTCTTTAACCCATACTTTGTTCATGGACAATGACTGATCCAATGAGATTATCAATATAATAATTATTCAAATCATTTTATTCACATATATCAATAACTTTAACATTAAATTTTTATGGTAAACAATATAGAATTTTATTAATCTTTTCAAAATTTGAAAGTTCTTTTCCTAAAGCATGTTATGATGACACTATTTGAGTAAACCTATTATACATGTCTGAATAGTCTCATAAGATTTCATATAAAAATTTCATAATCATTTATTAAAATAATCAACTTAGATTGCTTGACTTCACTAGTGCCTTCAAATGTTATACATAATATATACTAAATTTCCTTGCCAGTAGTACATATAGAGACTCTCATATAATCTTTAGAATTCAAATCACATAAATAATTCATACATTTAGCATTCAATTGATCATAAGTTTATTCTATTATACTCCAGTCAATAAATAAAATATCAGTTTTGACTCCATCTATAATACGTGATGGTATAGAATAGACAGTTTGAATCATATGCCATAATCAATAATTTCTTGATTGCAAGAAAGTAGACATTGATCATTTTTTAATCAAAAGGAATATTATCAACTAAAGTTGGTCGTGTGATTGAATATCCTTCCACGATATTACGATTTCTAAAGTTATCCATTGATCATTTTTTAAAAGTTATTTAGAACTTAGTTTTTGAACCTGGCTCTGATACCACATAATGTTGCAGTCCATGACCCCTAGCCTGAGATTTTGATGATGAAAAATAATGTTGATTGAATTATCTCATTATTCATTGAATATTTTGAATGTTTATCTTATCTATGAGTACTAACATTTCAAGAAGATCATATATTGCTCAAGACAATAGAAGACTCAAAACTAGGTAGAATAGGATGTAAAGTTTGTAGCTTTATATATTTTTTACTTTTTTTTTTCTTGAGTTTGGCCACAAAATGTTCAAGAAAACTAAGTATTCATGCACACACATAGGGGGCAAGTTTTTTTTTTTAAGGAAAAAATTCTTTTTTTCTATATATCATATTATACAATTTTAAATTGTATTGGACGATATATTATGGCACAAAAGGCTATATTCTATCAACTAATCATAATATATGATCTCTGTCAAAATGTATGATTCATTTTCAATCTGAAACCCTAGTTGCTAGATTAATTTAAGCAGATTTTTAAATCATTAAATTTTGAACTGATCGTGTTGTATGATCCTATCATTCTGTACGATCCTATCGTGATGTATAAGTATTTGAATACTTGCTCAAATTTACCACTGTGATTAGTCAATTAAAATTAAGGTTTAATTAATGATTGGTAATCATACTGTATAATTAGGTTTTCACCATACGATGAATCGAGGCTATTATTGGTCATCCCGTAGATCGTATCAGACAATACCTTAATTTTTGAACTAATCGTACTAGAGGATGTATATATCGTACCGGATGATCTGAAGATTTTAATAGAGCATACTGTATTATTTGGATTATACCAGACAATGAACAAAGATGAATTTCTTTCGTCCCAGCATTCGTCCTGTACGAACATAAGAAATTTACCACCATACTAGATGATATTTGTATCATACTATATAATGTAGTTCATAATTGTTGCCTATTCGTACTCCTATGTACCAAGACAAAATCTATTTTTAATTGATCATACTATACGATCATGAATTGTACTGTATGAATATAAATGGCTAAATTAAAATTTTAAGGTTTCTTAAAGCCTGATATTTAATAATTATTTATCTTTTTGAAAGAAGAGAGAGGAACGTGACAAGGAAGGGGAAACTCTTAAGAAGGAGCCATTTAAAGGGATTTAGGGCTTGTGAGAGGAAGTAGAAGGTGAGTTTATGACGGAGAAGGAGTTTGAGGGGATCACACGGTTGCTCCTAGACTACTGCACGCTTGCTCCTCCTGTGGGCCAGGTAAATCTTGTGTGAGCTCTCTAGAGGGAGAGCCTTTTAGGTTGACGTCCTCAAAGGTCCTCTGCCTTCTTCAAGAGGGAGAAAATTGAGAAGGTCCTCTGCCTTCTCCAAGAGGGAGAAAAATGAGAAGGTCCACTGCCGTCACTAGGAGGGTGACATTACGTTTAGCACTCTGCCACACCGAGGATGGGGAAAGTGAGGTTGTGTAAAGGCTTATCCGCCTTACTGTGGGGGTAAAAGGAGAATTACTTTTGATTAGTGAAATTCCTATAGTGGAGGGCTCTGGGGAGTGGATATAGGTCAAGTGATCGAACCACTATAAATCTTCTAGTGTGCTTTTTCCATTTACTACTTTTTATTTTCTTTTTGCATCCTAATTTCTATAACTACTTGGTGAGAATATTATTATAGAACCTTATTGTGTGATTTAGAATTACATCACCGCTACTACAATCTTGTTTAATCACTAGCTTTTTCTTCGACTTAGTTAAGTTATTTTTTGAAAACTATAAAAAATTTAGAACTCCTGTTTAAGCTATTGCGGATCTATGGCTTATGATTTTGATGATAGCAAACATTCTTTTTGTCTACGACTGCCTTATCTACTGACATTTTAGGTTCACACAATCGAACTGCAATTTGGAATCAACTCAAGATTGGGTAGAATAGGTCTGAGTGAATTTGTACACTTTTTCCTTTCTTGAGTCTATTATATTTGGTGTGGCTCCTGATACTTTGTAACTTGGAAGATTTTCTGATTGTTCCCTAGAGTTTACTATTTTTGGTAACATCGTCCGGGACGATAGGCTCATTGAATACTATTTATATTGGCCTAGATGATCTGTTCAAAAGAAGAAACCCTAATTAGGGCATCCTCATTAAAGCAACCGTCATTATGCAAAACACATCATCCAGGATGATTTTGTATCGGCCAGGACGATAGGCTCAAAATAGAAAGAATCTGCCGCCAAATCTATTTAAGAATTACTTATTTTTGAACATCATCCAGATGGATTGTCCAGGAATAAAAAATATCGTCCAGGACAATTTTTTCAAAATTTCTTCTGAAATTTTAGGAAAGCAATTGTGACTTGATTGCACGATCAAATTGTCTTGGACAATCGCCAGATCATCCTGGACAATATGTTGTACGATTGGACATTGGACAGCTCTTTTTAAGGGCAATGTTCAGGATGATATTATACAATTTATACTGATCATCCAGGACAATAATTATTGCACGATAAGAATAAATTTCTTATGATCGTCTCAAATTGTCTCGGCTGATTGGGCTTTAATTATACTAATCGTACAAGACGATATTTATATCGTCCTGGACGATAAAGTTGGCAACTTGCATTAATGAGCTCATTTTGAGATCTTCTATTTAAGCTTTAGCATGACACTAGGTAAGTGTCTTTGGCAGCCATTATAGCTTCATTCTTTTGGGGGAAACTTGAAGAGAAAGCTTGAAAGGGAGTAAGGAAAGGGTGGAGTTTGAGAGAGGGAGATGATCCTGTGAGGGGGGACTCAAGGGAGTGTGGAGGGGGTTCCACACGGTTGCTCCGGCATGGTCGCACTTGAATACCGTCAGATTCAAGGCTTGTCTCGAGGGAAGTTCACCAAAGAAGAAGATCTCTTTGGTGTCAAAGGACCTAGTGACTCCACCGCACCGGGGAAGGTAGAAGTGATTTTGTAAGGGCTTCTCCGCCTAGCTGTGGGGGCTAAAGGAGAGACGCTTAGTTTAGTGCAATACTTGGAGGGTGCCTCTAAGGAGTGGACGTAGGTCAAGGTTTGACCGAACCACTATAAATCCGGTGTGTTCTTTTCTTATTACTGCCTCCACATTTATTTTCTTCCGCACTTATTTTTGTGGTGATTTGGTTTGTGATATTTGTGCTTTGCTTAAATTAAATTTTTTAAATACCAATTCACCTCCCCTCTTGGTTAGGCTCGGGCCAGTTCTATAGGGCTTAACATCTCTAACAAACTTTCAAGTGGTATTAGAGCACTTTCTACTATCATCTGAGCACTTTCATAAGCTTTATTATTTATTTCAAAAAATACCAATTCACCCCCCCCCCCTCTTGGGGCATCTCGTACTTTCAATTGGTATCAGAGTGGGGTTTAAAAAATAGTGTTTTACAAAACCTTAAAAAAATTGATCATGGCACATTTTGGTAACCGTAATACTGTGGAGGGTTATTCTATAACTCGTCCACCCTTGTTTGACAATATACCGTTTGATTTTTGGAAAATTTGAATGTCTATATTTTTACAGTCTATAAACTATCATATGTAGATGTTGGTTCAAGAAGTTTACACTCAGTGCCTTTTAAACTTTTTAATTGCATGAAAACTCAAGTACCATTTAGTGAATGGAGCAATGAGGATAGAGATCTAGCATAATTAAATGCAAAGTGTTTGAATTATTTTTTTTGTGTATTAAAATTAAAAGGCTACTTAAAAGGCTACATTAGAGTATCTACATATGCTACTGGTAAGGAGATTTGGGATAGACTGTGTATTACGTATGAAGGAACTAGTGAGGTTAAATAGTCTATATTAAATATTTTATTGTGTGAGCACGAACTCTTCCTTATGAAACCTAGCGAAACTATATCTGACATGTATACTAGGTTCACCCAGATAGTGACATCTTTGTATGCACAAGGTAGAGAAATTTCTAATTCTAAAAAATTCAATAAGATTTTGAGATGCTTACTGAGTTCTTATAATGCTAAAATTACTATGATTATTGAGTCCAAAGATTTAAACGTTTACACATTTAACAATTTACTTGTGTCACTCATTGCTTATGAGCAAGGAGTGAATCAAAGACAAAATGATGCAGGAGAGAAGAAGAAAGAGCGAATGGTGGCTCTAAAAGTAAATAACTTAGAAAGTGAAAGTTTTAGAATAGAAGAAGATGATGATATTGCCTTGGTGACTCAACAATTTAAGAATTTTCTGAAAAGAAAATAAAGGCATCATCAAAAGAATTGGAACAAAGGTAAAAGCTCAAAAATTATTAAAGTTTCATCTGACACGATTTGTTTTCAGTGCAGAAAACTAGGTCACCTCCGAGCTAATTACCCCAATATAAAGATCCACCCAACTAAGGAAAAGGGCGAGGAGAAGGAAAATATAAGAAAGGAAAGTTGAAAAAACATAAGGCATTTTGGGACAACTCTGCCTTAGAATTGTCAGAAGAAGAAGCAGAGGATGTGGTAAACTTTATCAATCGGATCAAGATGAGGTATGTCAACTTCATATGAATATTTGTTGGTTATTTCTGAGAAAATTCATGATTCGTATAGAAAGTTAAAGAGAATGCATGTTAGTCTTAACATTGAATTTAGCACTTTACAAACTAAGCATCCTAATTTAGTTAAAGAACATTCTGATTTAGATAGAGATCACATGTCCATGCTTGTTGAGTTCGATGCATTAAATAAAAAGCATATTGAATTATCTAATGCACATGATTCCTTGAAGACATCAGATATTGAATTAGAAAAAGAGTTTAATAAATTAGATGAACTTATATAGGAAATAGGTAATAATGTGAAATTACTAAATGACAAGAGGGGGGGGGGTGAATTGTAAAAATCTTTTTCTTAATAAAAGTAACCCTAAACAAGAGTTCTAATTTTTTTGTTGTTTTTGAAATTTTATAACAAAATTTTAAGCAATTTTTCTTCCACAAAATTTCACATGCAATAGATATGAAAAATTAAAAGCAAGTAAAACGTAAATGATGATAAGGAAAAAACACACCAAAAATTTTATAGTGGTTTTCGGTCAAAATATGACCTACGTCCACTCCCCAGAGTCCTCCACCCGGTATTTTCACTATCAAAATAGTTCTCCTTTTTCCCCCCTCGGCAAGGCGGAGAAGCCTTTACAAACCTCCCTTTCACCAACCCGGCATGGCGGAGTGCCAAACTCTGTTTTTTGACCTCCTGGCGACGGAGAGAACCTTCTCGTTTTTCTCCCTCCTGGAGAAGGCGAGAACCTCGAGGTAACGGATGTAGACGAGCCTTTCCCTTGGAGATCCTCCCTCAAATCCTTCTAGGGCCATAGGAGGAGCAAGATGCAGCAAGCTTGGAGCAACCGTGTGATCTCCCTACACTTCTTCTCCTCACAACGCTCACCTCCTCCTTCCTCTCTTAACCCTCAAGAACTTCTCTAGAGTTTTCTCCCTTGGAATCCCTCTCTAACCACGTTCACCCCCTCTGTAAATCTTACTGAAAAGGACTTGATTGACATCTAAAACGGGCTCCAAAAACCTCTGATTTACTCATCGTACAGTGCGATCTTCATAAATAGACGTCTCCTAGTACGAAGATGTACGAACAGTTCAAAATAATTCATACTGTATCGATTTTAAAATCGTACGGTAACGATCCAACAAAAGTACTATTCGTACAGGACGATGGTCTGGACGATCAGATGTCGTCTCTGTTCATCGTTTATGTATGATTACTATCGTACAGTACGATGTGACAAAACTAAGATGATCGTCCAGGGCGATATCCGGGACGATCAAACTTCGTCTCTGTTCATCATATGGTACGATCCAGTTCGTACAGTACAACGTTAAAAATTATTAGGCCTGGATTACATGCACTAATTACCGATTAATTTAAGTAAGTATTAAAAATAGATCGTACAGTACGAACAAGTTCGTACAGTACGAACAGCGCAAAATCACTTACTCAAACTAAACTACGGCTACGGTTTTGGATCTGAACATATCGTACAATACGAATATATTCGTACAGTACGATTTATTCACAAAATCATCCGCATAGCTCTGATCATAAGGTACGAATTAAAATAGTACAGTACGATCTCCAGAGAAGAATTTCTATGACATTTTGCATTTAAAAATAAACTCTCCCCCTGTGTGTGTGCATGGTTTCTCTTACTCTTATGCATTTTGTGGCCAGACTCAATAAAATAAAATAAAATAAATAAAAAAATACAATGTTTGACTCATACTCCTAATCTACCCTTTCTTGAGTCTTCCTTTCGTCCTGAGTCACTTGTGATCTTCCTGAAATGTTAGTACTCAAGGACAATAACAAATAAAATAGTATTCAATGAAAAATTGTTCCAAAATACTCATTATTTGGCATCATCAAAATCTCAAACTCAGGGTCATGGGTTGCAACATAATGAACATCGGCTAAAAGTGGAAAGGGGTAACATATGAATATGAAAATAATGCATTGAAAGTGAAACTCATAGCATTTGAAAAAGATAAACGATCATCCCTATTAGCCTAAACATGCAAACCCCTAGCATTACATGCATCACACAACTTTAATAAGAGGCATCACCACCCACATAGGTTAGTGAACTCATTTCCTAGTGTTTGGTGCTTCTCTTATGGCATGTTAGGTCACATAGACTGCACTTATATGATTCATCGTAGGACACACCTAGTGTGGAGACCTAAGTTGCATTCATCACAGTATAGCATGCAATCATCTCATTCATGCAAGTATAAGGAGGAACCCAAAATCACTTGGGTTCCCAAATCTAACCCTTGAATGACATTATATGGATGCTCTCATGAAAGACCTAGTAAGAGCATGTGTTACCTAGATAGTGGCTATTCGAGACATGAAGAAGTTCATTACACTAAAGACTAGGACTGGAGGCAAAGTGATACAACACCACTAGGAAACTGGTGGGCTCAAGTATTATTGAAAATGTAAAAAAAAATGAAAATGTTTTATTAGTTGTTGGTTTAAAAAAATTATTTGTTAAATATTAGTCAATTATGTGATAAAGGATTTGATATAAAATTTCTCACTAACAAATGCTTGATTAGTTTAAATCATAAACTTGTATTAGAAGGATAATGAATAAACAATATTTACATGTTAGATCTTAATTTCATTGAAAATTCAAATTCATTGTGTTTGAAAATAATAATGGATGACTCTTAGCTATGGCATAGGAGACTATGCCATGCTGGCATGAAAACACTTAGGAATATCACTCAGAAAAACCTAGTTAGTGGCATACCTAAGTTAGACTTCACTAAGGACCATCTATATGATGCCTGGCAATTAAGAAAATAATTAAAATCATCATTTCATTCAATAAAAGAGATGAATTTATATAGGACACTAGAAATCCTTCACATGGACCTATTTGGTCCCGTTAGCACATTTAGCCTAGGTGGAAAAAATTATAGATTTGTGATTATAGATGGCCTCTCTAGATTCACTTGGGTAAGATTCCTAGCACATAAGAATGAGTCATTTGAGGAGTTTAGAACTTTCTCCACTTGGATTCAACATAAATTAGGATACAAAATCTCAACAATCCATAATGATCATGGTGGGGAGTTTCAAAATGAAAATTTTGAATCCTTCTGTCAAGAGATAGGGATAGAACATAACTTTTTTGCCCCTAGAACCCCTCAGTAAAATGGGATAGCCGAGAGAAATAATAGAATCTTAATATAAGCTATTAAGGTAATGTTAGCTGAGTACACTCTTCTTAGATATTTTTAGGCAGAAGTTATGAATACTGCATGTTATGTCTTAAATAGGATAAACAATAGGATGAAGTTGAATAAAATATCCTATGAGCTCCTTAAGGTTCAGACACCAAATCTTTCACACTTACATGATTTTAGTTGCAAATGGTTTATCTTAATAAATAGAAAATCTCCCTTAGGAAAATTTGATCCCAAGGCCGACGAGGGTGTCTTCTTAGGTTATTCATCTATAGGTATGAACTAAAGAATCTTCAATAAGAGTGCCCTAGTAGTAAAAGAATCCACCCATGTAGTATTTAATGAATAGGATAAGTCCTCTAAACCTAGATTTGAAGAAGATGTGGTAGAGGCTATTCAGGGAATAAAATCTATGACTATAGGCGTAAAAGAATAACCTTAGGAAGATTTTCCTAGATATTAGAGATATTTTTTTAGTCATCCTAAAGAACTAATCTTAGGGGACCCATCGAAAGGTGTGAGAACTAGGCACGGACTTAGAAAGGAGGTTATTCATTCTACATTTATTTCTATGAGAGAACCCACAAGTATAGATTAAGCGTTAGGAGATAAATTTTGGATCCTAATAATGCAAGAAAAATTGAACCAATTTACTAGAAATGATGTCTACGAATTACTCAAAAGACTAAAAGAGTAGAGTGTAGTTGGAACAAAGTGGGTTTTTAAGAATAAGGTGAATGACTCATGAACCATAATAAGGAATAAGGCTAGATTAGTAGCTAAGGGGTATAACCATATTGAGGGCATAGAATTTGAAGAATCCATTGCCCTAGTAGCTAGACTAAAATCCATAAGGGTGCTCTTAGCCTTTTCTTTCTTCAAGGGTATTAAACTATATCAAATGGACATGAAGAGTGATTTTCTAAATTGAGTAATCAAAGAGGATGTTTATATTGAGCAACACCCCCCTCCCCCCCATTTGAAAATTCACAATTTCAAATCATGTATTCAAATTAAAAAAGGCATTGTATGGGTTAAGGCAAGAACCTAGAGCCTGTTATGAAAGACTTAGCTCATTCTTTCTAGCTAAAGAATTCATTAAGGGTAGTGTAAACACCACCCTCTTTTTACAAAGGGTAAAAGATGAAATTCTCATTATTTAGATTTATGTAGATGACACTCTATTTAAATCTTCAGATAATACATTTTAGGATGAATTCTCAAAAAATAATGAGCAATGAATTTGAAATGAGCATGATGGGAGAGTTGAATTATTTTCTTGGGTTTAGTGTAAAATAAATGGAATTTAAAATGTTCCTTAGCCAAACTAAATACATCAAGGAAATTCTAAAAAAGTGTAAAATAGATAGTGCTAAGGCCATGAACACGCCCATAAGTTTTACGATTCAACTCTAAAAAACCCGAATGGAAAATCAATAGACCATAAGAAATATAGAGGAATAATTGGATCTTTCTATGCCACTCACAATTACATGACAAAAGTAGAAAAGAAAGTAAAATACCGGCCCTAATCCTAGAGCTAGAAGTGGTTCCCTATCAAATAATTTTATATGTGTGTAGTAGGTTTGAGTGGCTTTGGATAGGTCCTATGTAGGGTAGTTAGTTCAAATTGCCTAGAATTAGAGTTTGTTATAGCCCAAAAGGGGAAATTTTAATTAAAGTTTAAGTATTAATGGATTGGGATCCATTTTTAGTTAATTTAGTTTCTTTATCCATTTTAATGCTTAGGTTAGTAATCTTTAAGGTTTAAATTGTATTAATGGATTTTAGACGGTTCGAGCTCATTCTATGTGCTAGGCTCAAGGGGGTCCAAAAGGTCACTAATGGAAATGGGCAAGGTTTGGGAGTTCTAGCATTTTAATTAAATATTAGACCTTAAGGGGAGTAATTAGGATTTATGCTTTTTGGATTTGGAGTTTTCTAGGCCAAGTTATGAATTTTAGAAGTTTCTAGCAATTAACGAATTATTAAAATTGCTTAATTAGGGATTTTTTTAAGGGTTTCGATTAAAATCAACTTCAAACTAATTGGAATAACCCCAAAAGGTTATAAATGACCTAAAGAAATGTTCTAAAGTGTTTGGGAAAATTTTGGAATTTTTAATAATTTAATTAATGCAAAAAGGTGATTTTTAGTTGGGGTTGAATTATTATTCAGATTGAAATCCAATTATTGTCCCTTAATTAATTGTGATTAAGAAATAAATTCTGAAGAGTTTGAGGTATTATAAGTAATTTTTTAATTTGAAATGGATATATTATAATTTGTTAACATTAGAGGGGCCTAATTAATGTGTAAATTAGGGTTTATTAATTAAAGGGTCTAAAGGCTCCTAAAATATCCTAGAAAATTCTAGGAGGTTTAGTATGTCACTAACTTTAAATTCTGTAAGTTTCATATCATTTGGGTATCTATCATAGCTCTTAGAATTTTTCTAAGTTAGCTAGACGGGTCATTAATTGTTGTCCTTAGGAAGTCGCTACATTGAATGGGTTTAAATCACATGTTCAAGACTAACCCTTGGGATAACATGCAAGGAATGCATAAATAAATTAAACATGCCACATCCTAGAATCTATAAGGGCTTAAACTAGGTGCTCGTGAGTCCTACACATGCAAAAGATGTTGAAAATAATAATTGAGCATGTTTTATGATACGATTAGTGAGAGATTGATGCCTAATCACCCACTAATGCACCCCCCATAAATGTTAAGCCTATGTTTAAAATTACACAAAGTGGATGCCCCAAAATTAGGAATTTTAAAGTATATGAAATTTTAAAATACATATACTAATTAAGTACATTTTAAAAAAATAATTCAATGTAAATAAACACAAAAATAGATGGGAGATCCACTTGTCACCCGAACAAGGTTTCAAAATAATTAGAAAATTAATTTTTTAATTTCAAAATAATTAGTATATTAATTATTTAAATAATATTTACATAATTAACTTATTAAATATTAGAGAAATAGATCATAAAAATAATTTTTTATCTTCTGAAACTAATTTTAAACCAAAATTCATAATTTACTAAAAACTTTGAGGTATTATACGTGAAAATATGATTTTAAAAGAAATTATTGTGAATTATTGAAGTTTCAAATCATTCAAAGCTATTTAGAATTGTTTAAAAATAATTATTAAATCATAATAAATATTCAAACTAATTAAATATTAAAGTAAATCATGGATTAAAATATATTAAATATTTCTTTGAAATTATAAAATATATCTTAAAATAGGATTTGGAATTTTAAAAAATATTTGGATCAATTATAATTAATTATTAATTTAAAAATAAAAAAATATTTAATTGCTAAAAAGAATTTAAAATATATGTAATATTTTTAAATTAAAGAGAACAAAAATATAATTGATTTGATATATTACACATATTTTTTGGATTTTTAAATCATTTCTATTGAATTTTTGAATAAAATCTATTTTAAAATAGTTAAAATACTAATTTAAATTAAAAATAGGCGGTGGAGGCAGTCAGGCCACGTGGTGGCTTGCGGTTCGCTCCCAAAATGCTGGCCAATCATTGGGGATTATTACAGGGCAGCACATTAATGACCAATAATTATGTCGTTGCGTAATCATTTAGCCTTAATTGCTCGTGGCTGACTTGGTTAACTTAACCACATTAGCAAGCCGCGTGCACCATCGGATAACCGCTGTTATGAGATGGACAACCATGATTTTATTGGATGAGGGCTCCAACCACCGTTCGATCCACATGGTTGGAAAGGACCGTTGAGCAACGAGATTTGAACTGTTGATCATACGATCAACGACATGGATAATCCATTGTGTACGAAGAGCATTCATAGGGGATAGATTTTACAGTCTAAAATGTGCTTAACATGAAGCTATTTAACCCTATTTGTCATGGACTAGGGTTGAGCTTTTCACCTTGCTTTATGGATGGTTTAAACCTTATAAGGTCTTGTTGCACTTGTAGGCTATCCACGCTCCTAGTTCTAAAAGAAATCACTAACCAAAACCTATAGATCGATCACAAAATTGCTTGGAACGCATTTACCATTGGTTCGCTGGAGATCTCATCGCTGGTGGGGTCTTGACGGTGGGTTTAGGTCGAGAAAGGTGGAAGGAGTTTGGGGAAGCCCCCACACAAAATCTCATGGGCTATGGTGGCTTGGAGAGAGAGAAAGGAAAAAAATGTCCTAAAGCAACCCTAAATCCCCCTATTTATAATCCCAAGCTTATGATAAGCGGCTAGGATCACATCTATGGTTAATTAGGAGTAAAACAAAGCCCCCTTAGCCATGGTTTTCATTAGGGTTGATTAGGAAACCTTCCCAGGCATTAAAAGGGCTTAAATGCACTTAAATAGGTCAATTTGGCCAAACTAGGGTTTGGTTTGACCAATTCAAGGTTTGACTTGGCCAACCTATTCAATTAGGTCCAGGAGGATGGGGTTTGAGCCAAAGAAGGGTTTGAATAGGTTCTTATTTAAATTAGGCTCATAAAGGCTAAATGGGTCAACCTGGGTTGATCTGGTCAACCAGGTTGACCCAGGGCACGAGCCTGGGCCCAATAGGTTGGGTTTGACCCACTAAGTCCAAGGGTGGAGAGATTTGAGCCTAAGAGAGTCTAAATTTGATTTGAAATCAAGTAAGGGGGTTTTAGGTCAATTTAGGTCAACCAGGTTGACTAGGGCCTAGGTCTGGGCTCAGCAGACTAGGTTTAACCCACCGAATATAAAGGAGAAGGTCTTGGGGCCTGGCCTGGTCAATTTGGCCAGGTCGATCCCTTTGACCTAGGGTTTGGGTAAAATAAAGGTCAACACTCTCCTCTATTTAACTGCTAGTAGATGTGACATAATGTTTAGTGTGTGTCTCTGTGCTCGATTCTAAGCTGACCCTAAAGAGTCTCACTTGGCTGCCGTTAAGAGAATCCTTAAATATCTACTAGGCACCCCAAACTTATGAATTTGGTATCTTAGGCACAGCAACTCCTTTGAAATTTAGGGTACTTATATTATGATTTTGTAAGATGTGGGTAAATAGGAAAAGCACCTGTTAATTCATAGGACTTTCCTTAGTTTCTTGGTCCAGTAGAAAGCAAAATTCAGTAGCCCTTTCCATGGCCGAGGTAGAATACGTAGCAATAGGAAGTTGTGTTGCAAAAGTGCTATGGTTGAAATAATAACTTCTAAATCTTGGATTACCCGTAAGAACCATCCAATCATGTGTGACAACACTAGTGTAATTTTCATATCTAAAAATTTAATTCAACAATTCCGAATAAAACATATAGACATTAGACATCACATCATAAGAGATCATGTAGTCGAAGGAGAAATAGAATTGCACCATATAGCTACAGGAGACCAATTGATAGACATATTCACTAAACCACTATCCTATAACATTTTTAGCACCTTGAGGACCAAACTAGGTGTCATTGACATTCATGCGTGATCCAAAATAAAATTTAAAAAACAACAAATATTAAAAAAAAACCCATAAAAAAAAACTTGTCTAAGGTGTTTCCTGATCATCACACACTCACCTCACTGAATGCCAAAACTGATAATTTTTTGTCCCCATCATACTATATAATTTATTTTCATATTATACGATCTATACAAAATGCACATATCACAACCCTCTATTAAACTAATGGTCGAAATTCAATTTTTTATATGTATATCATACTATATGATTCTCTTCGTATTGTATAATATACATGATCATGCATTCAAATCGCTTGGTACGATATAATTGCACTTCGTACTATACGATATCTCTATTTTGTACTGTACGATCCATGTGTATAAAGGGATTGGGATGAATTAAACTTAGTCGGTATAATATAATTTCACTTCATATTATTAGAATAGGTCCTGTATAAACACCTATTTGTACTGTATGAACCATTTCATCAAAGGTCATACTGATGACTCCTCGGTACGAATGTAATTCCTTCATTTCATACTATACGACATCGATCGTACGATACGATATCGATCGTACTGTATGATTTGACCACCTTTTTCCCAACTGTCCATCCAGATGAAATATGTGCCTGATCATATTGTATGATGCTCGATTGTACTATATGAACAGTCAAAATTTCTTTAAATGAGAGAGAAAAGAAGCTCATTTCACCCAATTCCAACTCACTACACCCATTCTCACTTGTTCTCACTCAATGGAAAGCTCTAGAAAATAAGGCCGGCTCATCCTAGGAAGCTCCTCTTCCTCTCATCACCACGATGATCGCTTTTTCTCTGCTAATGATGAGGAAGCATACCATAAGTTCAAGCCATGCAAGATAACCCCATCTCGTATGCTAAATCAAGCATCCTTAAACTTTGAGGTGATGAGCCTCTTTACTTCCACTACCTTATAATTCCTTCTCACCCTGGCATTTCCCTTCAATTCTTAGCTCCTTTTTGAGTTCCTTGCAAATCTAAGGATAAATGTAAAAAGCTTGACTCTCACCTCTTTTGTCTGTTGTCAAAATATAGAAATCATCAAAGCATACCTCACTCAATACATCGGGCTTTCTACTGAAGGACCTCAAGCCCACTCTTTCATAATAAAAGAATTTGACTGGAGTGCCATCAATCTAGTTCTTAGGAATGTTGGTTTGAACCAACACCAACAACTTGTCCAGTCCTTAACCCAAAATGCCTGCATCATCCAACATATTCTTAGGACATCAATCATACCCAAAGTTGGAGATAAGATACCTATGACCTCAATCCTATCTATTGTCACCTTACCTAATTATGTCAAATACTAGATTTGATGAAGCTAATTTAATTCTTGACTATATTCGGAACATGACCCTAGTTCACCTTCCAAACACCCACAAAAAAACTCATTTTAGCACTCGGGCACCTCATAGGATATATTCTTCACCACAAATACAAGTTAACTTATCCTAGTGAACCCTACAATATCCCTGTTTTCTATATGGATGCCTCCTTCCATATCTTATTTTATCAGGGCCAAGTGCGTGATGAGCCAAATTTTGATAAAGAAGGGGTGGCTGTTACAGCAGGAGAGCCTGCTCCACCAAGAAGACATGCTCCACCAAGAGGACATGCACTGGCTTATCTTTACGATGACATCATTCAACGAATGGACCAATTAGAAACCCAGTTTGACTCTCATATATGGGAACAACACCAATAGCACGAGGAGGACATGCGATGGTTTGAGGAAAGATTTGCTTCAATTGATCAACAGTTCACGTCCATCCATCACTTCTTTCAACCACCTACAGAACCAACATATTAGGATCCTACTTTTTGACTAAGTCAGTGCCTGATGTGTTTTAACTTTTTTTTTTGCACTCCTATTTTTGGTAATGTCAGAAGGGGAAGAAGTTTGTCTACTTTAGTTAGTATGCATTCTTATTTGCATATCATATTTATCATGTTTTTAGTTTTTAACAACAAATAAAATACATGTTTGTTTATTTATTTATGTTTCTATTCATGTTTTTATGTTTATTTAAAACAAAAAGAAATAAAATTATTATTTTATCCTAACTTTCTTATCGATAATATTATTTGACATCATCAAAAAGGGAGAGATTGTTGTAGTTCATGACCCCTAGCCTGAGATTTTGATGATGACAAATAATGTCGATTGAATTATCTCATTATTCATTGAATATTTTGAATGTTGTACTTATCTAACAGTACTAGCATTTCAGGGAGATCACATATTGCTCAAGACAATAGAAGACTCAAGTCTGGGTGGAATAGGATGTGAAGTCTGTAACTATTTATTTTTTTTTTTTACTTTTTCTTTTCTTGAGTTTGGCCATAATATGTGCAAGCAAACTGAGTAACCATGCACACGCACAGGGGTAGAGTTTTTTTTACGAAGGAAATTTTTTTTTGTAGATCATACTATAAGATTTTAAATCATACTGTACAATATAATATGGCACAAACGGCTATTTTCTGTAAACTAATCATACTGTATGATCTCTATCATACAGTACAATTCATTTTTAATCAAAAACCCTAGCCACCAAATTAATTTAAGCAAGTTTTTAAATCATTAAATTTTGTACTGATCGTACTGTATGATTCTATCGTAATGTATGATTATTTGAATACTTTCTCAAATTAATCCTCATGATTAGTCAATTAAAACTAAGGTTTAATTAATGATTGGTAATCATATTGTACATCCCAGTTCATACCGTATGATGAACCGAGGCTATTTTGGTCATCCCATAGATCGAACCAGACGATACCTTGAATTTTAAACTAATCATATTGGATGATGAATATATAATACTGGATGATCTGAAGATTTTAATATATAGTACTGTACGATTTTGATCGTAACACTACCGTTGCCAGGTCCCAAGTCCTGGATGAGAAAAGTGGAGGGTTGCGTTAGGTAGTCGACAGCCAGCGTAAAACTTGTCGAACAATAATGACATGAATCCTTTAAGAAATTGTGTTAATGCTAGGGCGTTCCCTGGAAGCGACGCGCTGTATGGCCTGAATACAGGTAGGGGTAGACCTAAAAAGACTTGGTTAGAAAATATTAGGAATGACCTTTCTTTATTAGGTTTAAATGAGAATTTGACTTTTAATAGAACACAATGGAGAAAAAGGATTCATGTAGCCGACCCCACGTAGTGGGATAAAGGCTTGATGTTGTTGTTGTTGTTGTTGTTGTTGTACTGTACGATTTTGATCGTACTAGATGCTGAATAGAGACAAATTTCTCTCATCATAGTGTTCATCTTGTACGAGCAGAAGAAATTTATAGCATCGTACTAGACGATATTTGTATCATACTATATGATATAGTTCAAAATTGTTGCCTGTTCGTACTCCTTCGTACATGATAAAAGCTATTTTGAACTGATCGTGCTGTACGATCTTGGATCGTGCTGTACGATCTTGGATCGTGATGTACGATCTTGGATCGTGTTGTACGAATAGAAATGTCTAAACTGAAATTTTTGGGTTTCTTAAAGCCTGATATTTAAGTATTGTTTATGTCTTTTTGAAAGAAAAGAGAGGAAAGTGACAAGGATGGAGAAACTCTTGAGATGGAGCCACTTGAAGGGATTTAGGGCTTGTGAAAGGAAGGAGAAGGTTAGTTTGTGAGGGAGAAGGAGTGTGAGGGATAACATGGTTACTCCTAGCCAGTTGCATGCTTGCTCTTCATGTGGCCCTGGTAAATCTTGTGTGAGCTCTCTAGGGGGAGAGCCTTCAAGGTCAACATCCTCAAAGTTCCTCTTCCTTCTCTAGAAGGGAGAAAAATGAGAAGGTCCGCTATCATCACTAGAAGGGTGACATAGTGTTTGGTACTCCGCCACACTAGGGAAGGTGAAAGTGATGTTGTGTAAAGGCTTCTCCGCCTTGCTGTGGGGGCAAAATGAGAATTACTTTTGAGTAGTGAAATTTCTAGAGTGGAGGACTCCGAGGAGTGGACATAGGTCAAGTGATCAAACCACTATAAATCTTCTGGTGTGCTTTTTTCTTTTACTACTTTTTTTTGTATCCTATAATTTCTATAACTGCTTGGTAAGAATATTGTTGTAGAACCTTATTGTGTGATTTAGAATTTCATCACCGCTATTACAATCTTGTTTAATCACTAGCTTTCGCTTCGACTTAGTTAAGTTATTCCTTAAAAACTACAAAAAAAATTAGAACTCATGTTTAGGATTTGTTCTTTATTTCAAAAAATACTAATTCAACACCCCCCCTCCCCCCCACCCCACCCTTGGTCCCCCCCCCCCCACACTTGGTGCATCTCATTCTTTCACTTAAAAGTTTGTGAAGGTTGTTATACCTTTAAAACTAACCCAAGGCTAACTAAGATAGGAGTGAATTGGTAATTTAAAAATTCTTTAAGTAAAAAAAACCCTTTTTAAAGTTTTTTAAAATATCTATTTTATCTCTTAATTTCACAATAACAATAAAATTACAGTTTTCAACCACACAATAAATCACAGAAAAGTGCATAAATTAAAATGTGAAAAAGTAACATAATGAATACACCATAATTTATAGCGGTTTGATCCAACATGACATAAGTCCAGTCCATGGAAATATCAATTCTAGGTATTGCGGTAAACCATTAGTGACTCTCCTTTAGCCCACACAATAAGGCGGAGAAGCCTTTACAAAATCTCTTCCACCAGCCCAATGCGGTAAAGGACCTGAAAGTCCTTTCATAAGCAGAGAACCTTGACTCCTTTTTCTCCCTCTAGAAGATGTCAGAGAACCACGAATCCCTTTCACCTTCCCCGGTGGCTTAGAGTAGCCGGGTCCTTTGACACCAAGGAGATCTTCTTCTTTCCAAAACTTCCCTCAAGATAAACCTTGACTATGATGGTACAAAGGTGCAAGATACAAGATAAATAGATGAGTCCTGAATCATGGTCACCACTCTTGCAAACACCTTTACAGGACTTAACTCAAGAAATCAAAAATACATCAATGAATATTATAAATTTTTTACAACATAATTTATTCTACCTAATCTTGAGCCCTGAATCATTGTTGGATAGTGCATGGTGTTCCTGAAATGTTAGTACAAACACAAATAAATATAGAATGCAAATACTAGAAGACACAAAGATGTGAGCAACAATATTTGTTATCATCAAAAATATAAACTCATGAGCCCAAGTTACAATAATCTCCCTTTTTCATAATGGCAAATATTACTTGTTGAATTTGCAAACTAAAAATATCTTCTCTTAATCTCCCCCTTACTAAAGGAATTATATTTAAAAATAAAAGAACCAAATTTTTTTTTATTAAAATAAATAAATTTTAGGAACTAGATAAAAGATAAACAAATTTAAATACTAGATAAACATATACAACTACAAGATTAACATATGAAACTTAACCACAAATACAAACAGTCAAATACATTCTCTACATTTGACATTATCAAAAAGAAAAGAAACACAAAAAAAAAAAAATAGAACACATAATAAGCTAAGGATCATACGGTCCCTGATCAGGTGGAGGTGGTGGTATTGGTGATGTTTTAAAGGAATCAATTAATTTCAATAAGGTTGCACGATTGTGGCACTATCCCATCAACATAGCACAATTATGGTAATGTATCATCAATATTGCACCAGTGTATTAAATACCTCAAAGATAGAGAAGTGTTCAAAATTTCAGGTAACATCCATCCCTTTGTAGTCTATGAGATCAAAATATTTGAAGATGCCAAATATTTCATTTCAAAGAGCCAAAGCCATCAAGTTCACTTGAGGCCAAGGCATCAAATTTAAAGGTTGCAAAGTGGCCTAAAAAAGATGATCAAAAGAAGCTAGTGGAGAGAAAGAAGGCAGCACCAACTATTCCAAAAGAAACCACCACGTATAAGCAAAGAAGAGTGTTGCCTCACCTAGGGAGTGACATAGAAGAAGATGATGTCATCCCTGCTAAATCTCAAAATATCTGCCAGTTAGCAGTTAAGGGGGAGAAAAAATGGAATATTTGGATTTCAAATATTACTACAAATCTACCTACGTGAGCAAGGTGTAGTGTCTTCTCAAGGAGAATATGTAGCTTGTCAAATTTAAAAGCATATTCATGATCACACATCTTCCCCCTTGATATTTCAAAGAGGTCATCCCTTGAGATATGCATAACATCAAAAAGCTCAAAATGCTTTATATGCCGCCTCATAGAAAAAAGAGTGGGATAGGAAACCTACTATATAAATATAGAGAACATGAGAAGAAAATTTAAATTTGTTTATTAGGTTCATTGATTCAAGTGATATCATTCATGTAAGAATGCCTAGGTATTGTTCCTGAAATATTAAAAGAATACTACAAAAATAAGGGGCTAATATCGGTACTACTAAATGGAAAGATCATCTCCACATGAGTATATGATATTAGAGAAAATCTCATGCATCGTAAAGAAAAGATATTCTTGTAAGAAGAGGCCTTGGATTTATTGTATGAAAGTATCCCATAAGGAGATTTTTATAGAATAACAAGTGGAGAAATTGAATTTTATAATAACATCAAGGTAGAGTTCTATGAAATTAGTCTCTTAAATGATCAGCATCTAGAAGCTAAACATATACTAGAAGAACTTCAAGATAGTGGGCAGGCTGCTATTATGGATGAACTGAAAGAAATAAACTTAGGAACTAAAGAAAATCCTTGCTATCCCTTTATCAGTGCTCTAGTTTTGGAGGACCAAGTAGAAGAAGTAAAAGTGCTGCTCTTTTAATTCAGGGATTACTTTGTCTGGACATATACTGAGATGCTCGGGTTATCCCTTGATGTAGAAATTATGAGACTAGCCATCAAATCAAATGCATTACTAATCAAGCAAGCTCCAAGGAGAATGAAACTGGAGATTGAAGCATAGGTGATTATAGAGATGATTAAGCTCATATATGTAGGTTTTATTTGTGAAGAAAAATATGCCAATTGGATTGCAAACGTTATCCATGTCAAAAATAAGAATGCTAAATTCATATATGCATTGAATTTAGGGACCTCAATAAGGGGTGTCCAAAAGATGACTTTTTGCTCCCCATGTCAGAGCTCTTTGTTGATAATATATCCAACCATGGCATGGTTTCCTTTATGGATGGATTTTCGGGATATAACTAGATCAAGATGGTGCCAAAAGATGAAAAGCATGCATCATTCAGAATGTCCATTGGGATATTTTGCAATACAGTCATGCCTTTTAGCTTGAACAATGCTAGAGCTACATACCAAAGGGATATGATATGTATATTCGATGAGCTCATCCACCATAAAGTTAAATGCTATGTGGATGATCTTATTATCAAAATCTTGGATCAAAAATCTTATCTAAGTGACTTAAGGATCATGTTAGAGGGGATCAAGAAGTATGATCTGAAGATGAACCCTCTCAAATTCTCTTTTATGGTATCCTCAAAAAACTTGATGGGGTATGTTGTTCGATACCGAGGAATCGAGATAGACCCCAATAAAATCAAGGTGAATATGGATATGTCGTCACAAAAGAACATCTAATAACTTCGATCCTTGCAAGGATAGATGGCTTTTATTTGATGCTTCATATAAAATTTTTCAGGTAGCTGCCAGCCATTTTCAAAACTAATGAAGAAATATGACTGTTTCAAATAGGATAGAGAGTGCTAGGATGCCTTTGATAGTATCAAAAGATACTTTTTAAACCCGCCTATCCTTATAGAAACAATTTTATGGAAGCCTCTTATCCTCTATACGACAGGGTTAGAAGAGTCCCTTGGAGCACTGCTATCTCAGCATAATAAAGTATGCAAGGAGAACATACTCAACTAGATCATTCAGAGGTTAATTAGGGCATAGATAATTTATGAAGCATCTTAAATGCACTATAAGGCATCAGAATGCACTATACTACATAAGGTATGAAGCGTTAGTTGTATAAATGTAAAGCAAGAACTTAAAAAAGAGAGAAGAAGAGGGTGTATGTGAGCTGAAGGCAACTATAGAAGACCAGAGGTGGCGAAGTCCTGATAACTGGTGAATCTGCAAAGCCCAAGAAAATTCTAAATAACACATGCAACTATATAACATAAATAATATATTTATATATGATTGTAATATTTATAAATATTGAACAAATGCAAAAATGTTGAAAATTAAGGTGACAGTAGTGGTGACAGAAGATCAAGAGATGAAATTGCTATCAATTAATGTCAGTCTACAAAATCATGCTCTAAGGATCTAAAATGTGAAGTACTATGTCACTATATATCCTTTGGGTATTTACTTGACTTAAGCCAACATGCAAACCATATTATTGTTTACAAGCGTGTCTAAATATTTATGAAGACAACGAGATAAACTCTTTGTGATCCATAAAATGACAACCCTAATTCTACATCCAGAATAAAGATTTGGTGATCCATAGGGTCAATCAGCATATAATAAATGTGATTCGCTTTAGACGTATACTATATTTATTGGGGAGCATTTGTTGGCCTACATATCGCATTACCTCCCAAAATTTTGTCAAAATCCCACCAAATTACTATATATCTGGTTCCATTTGGGTCTCTTCCTACTACTATGACCTGCCTCAATTTTTACCTATTCCTACTAATAAACTTAAGACAACATGAAGCTCCATTATTTTTCTTCTCCTCACACACAAGCCCCCCAGTCCTATCTCTTGCTCTCTCTACCTGTCTAAACTGACAACAACCTCCACTTTAATTGTCCATCATTCCCACCTCTAGCTTTCATCTTATACTCGACCATAGTCATAGTTCCTCCTCACGTGATTAGCCCCGATCTTCCTCTTGTGCCTACCATTCTTGAAGCCATCTACTGTGATGGTTCTTCCTCATGATCGAGCCACACCCATCAAACTTAGTTACCATGCTAAAGCCATACTTGACACCTCCAATAGTAGCCTCTTCCACCTCATCGAACACATGAAATCAAAAACCTCAACTACAATCCCAACTCCCTCATCCAAATCACCACACCCAGCCTACACCAACTGAGGCCAAACATAACTTTGAAATCCCTATCAAACCACTCGATAGGCCTGATCTCCACTTCCCATTCAAAGAATCCAGTTGCAGTCATTCAACCTTCTTCTGCATACACCCATCCCAACCTGCATCCTATTCACACTTCAATCCTTCCTCTCATATAACACTGACTCACATTACTTAACCAAAAATCCCCTTAACCTTTCAAATCAATAAAACTAACCATTCCAAATACAAATCCCACTAGCACCTCCTTCTAAAAAACCCAAGTACTTAAGGCCCAAAATCCATTATAACCCTCTACCTTCAACTCAGTTATAAAAATCTAACCCATTAACCCAAAACAACCCTTTCACACTCAAAACAGCCCATTCCATTACCCTATAGGGCACAACAACAACCCACAAACTCAACCCATAACCTAAATCCACCAATTACAAACCTAAGGCCCAACAACCAAAATAACTCAAAACACCTAATAGCCCTCATCCAATACAACTATGACCACTTATAAAGGCTCAATAACCTACCAACTTCTCCTCCAATCAACTTCCCTAAACCACTCTTTACCATCTCTCTCTCTCTCTCTCTCTCTCTCTCTCTCTCTCTCTCTCTCATATATATAAGAGACAAAAAAAAAGAGAACAAAAGTAAAGAAAAGGGAGAGAAAAGATGACACTTATGTACACATTTCTTGTCATCAACACCGTCGTCACTTCATCACTAAGGTATAAATGCTCGTTAAACTCAAAACCTCTGAAAATCCCATTTTTGGTGCTCGTGGCACACTAAAAAATCACATATACATGCTTTTCTCTAGCGTGGTTGGAGGGAACCTGGTGCGAAGCTTGAGGCGAGATGGATAGGCCCTATACATGCTTTTTTTTAGCATGTCAAGGAGAACTTTAAGTACCTATGCAATCCTCAGTGCCATCGGGAAAATAACTATGCATTTCAAACAAGTACCATGAAGACTAATACACACCTTTCTCCGGTATGGTGGGATTAAAGATTTATGATTATGGTGTCATCGGACACCAACCATACATATTTTTCTCTAGCATGGTGTGATGACCTAGACTCCTATAATTTCTCCCAAATGGATACACTACGAGGCTGCCAAAATTTTTGTTGAACAGAATACATGAGTTTGAAAACCAGGGAACCTAAAATTGAATAGCATGACACTTGAATCAAATGATGAAGAATTGAACTTGACTTGAACAATTACAGGGGACTTGAACTAAAAGGACCACAACAAATAGAATTAAAAATAATGAATCACACTTGAATAAATGCATAAAATGAATTAATAATTCATCAAGTAATAAATAATCAAACATAAATGATAAAGTATGGAACATGTATTGAACAAAGAATTTCAAACATGGCTTGCTTGAAAGTCACACCACAAAAACTTTCTCAATGTTACAACTTATTCATAATGATTATATAAATTAAGGTGCAAGTGCGAGCATGTAATAATCACCTACGAACATTAACAATGGAAATTTGAATTAAACAAAATGATTAGCATAAAGGCATGAACATGAACTCATGGAGCACATAATAGTTCACTTATAAGAAGTTACACAAAGCTTGTGACTGTTTTTGGATGACAGTAGATGGTGTGCAAAAAAGTATACTAGCATTGGATACATTGTATGGCGGCCATTTACAAATGTTGAATAATGAAACATAATTAATGTTCCTATTAATTATCTTGTGAACAAGATGAATTAGTGTCGGCTAATTCACAAGATAAATGTACATTCCTTATAAATAGTGACGATTGACATGCAAAAAAGATAGTAGTTCACCAATAAAACATATTAGAGGAAGTTATAATGAATGTAGCATGCTTGCTTGCAACTAATGCCAATTAGCTTGCGGTTAATGTTAATTAGCTTACAAAAAAACTCTTTAATCCTCTTGCAATTAATGACGATTGATATGAAATGAATGCGACAATTCACTAACTAACATGCATAAAGATATTGATAGTAAGTGCAGCTTATCCAATAATCAATATTCATACACAAATGAACACATTGAGTTGCCAACAAGCAATAACAATGGGCATAATACTGTTGCAAACCTATTTTCATGTCTTATGTTTTGATGATTGGCAAACCCTACTGATTATCTTGGACCGTCTATTTTTTCTAACATTTTAAGAATCGAGGATTGGACGAACAAACGATGCAAATGCAGAAGTGGGTAGGATAGGGTTAAGTCAGCATGTAATCTATTTTTTCTCTTCTTGAGTCAGTTTGTAATGTTCAAAAGACTGATACTAAGTAACCCTACACACACACACTTAAGAGATTTAGAAACTCTGTTTTTGCTCACATTGGCCAGGCCGATCCCTTAGATCGTCCTGGACGATCGAGTTCAAAACATAGACTCTAATCAGGATTCTTAATTAGGGCAGCCGTCATTAACATATCGTCCTGGACGAAACTTGTATCGGCCAGGACGATTACCTCAAAACAGAAAGCAGTTGCCGCCATAAATAATTAAGGTATACTGTATTTTTAAATTATCGGCCAGGACGATCATTGATCGGCCTGGACAATATTCACAAATTATGCCTTAATTGATCAGGAAATTAAGGGAGTAATTAAGGATGATTGATACGATCATATCGGCCTGGACGATCGCAGGATCGGCCAGGTCGATCCAGTCAAAAACCTTAAGTTACTTCAGGATGATAAATATCGGCCAAATCGTATCCAGGGCAATTGTCAGGATGATTTTCCCATAATTTGAACTGATCGGCCAGGACGATCGTGAGATTGGCCTGGATGATCAAGCCAATTTTCAATCATCCAGCTTTGCATCCAGGGCGATGCTCTGGCCGATCTTCTGAGTTTTGTATTAATCGGCCAGGACGATGTCCATATCGCTGATCAGCGGAACGATAAACTGTCAGAAACTTGCATTAATGAGCCCTTGACAGCGTCTTCTAGTTTACGGTCTTGTTCTAACAATTTTGAGAACCTTTGGCTGCTGCCTTGACCTGAGAAACCTTGAGGAGAGAAGAGAGAGAGAGGGAGAGAGAGAGGAATCTTGTGAGGGGGGGCTTGTTGGAGGGGATTGAACACAAGGGTGCTTCAGGATCGCTGCTGCTTGTTCTTCTCGTCTAGAGTTTCTCCGTGTGGCAAGGGTCGGCTAGAGGTCAGGAGTGTAGCTTTGGTTGTGGTTCTCTGCCAGCTTCCAGGAGGAAGCAAAAGGAGTACGCTTCTCGTGCCTTGCCGGGGTGGGCAAAAAGGAGTTCTTGTGAGGGCTTCTCCGCATAGCCGTGGGGGCTAAAAGGGAGAGTCAACGTTTTTGTTAGTCAATACTTTGAGGGTGCCTCCAAAGGAGTGGGAACGTAGGTTCGAGTTGACCCGAACCACTATAAATTTCTCGTGTTCTTAACTTTTGCTTCCGCAGTTTTAATTTCCGCATCTTCATTTTTGTGGTTGATTTTTGGTTTATATGATTTTTTATTCCTTTGTGAAAAAAAAATTTAAAAAATACTAATCTCCCTCCCCCGCTACCCCTCTTGTTAGCCTATGTGGCCAAGTTTATAAAATACAAGTGTAATGACTCTCCTACAAGCATATCCGAGAAGATCATGGTAAATGTACTGGAAAAACACAAAACTTTCTTTCAAGCAGAGCTAATAAAGTTAGCAATTGTGTGATAGCCCTCCTATGGATGATAATAAGCTAGTTGCAATCCACAATGATGAAGTTTCTACAAATATGAATGAAAGGATTACAGTGAGTACGACATGTTTCCTGCCATCATAAATGGAAAATTCATGATGAATTTGAGCTCCTACAGTTCATTATAGCAGGCTCATCATACACATAGTAGCTCGTTCATAATTACTAGATGGAGACCTACCGTTTACACCACATACTACTTACAAGCAAAATATAGAAAATACAAGTTCCCACAAGAAATTGTTGGAGACTCGTTAGTGCACGATAGTCTTCCTGTATAAATAAATAACTCAATTTGTAATGCCACACCACTGGATCTGCCACACTTATACAAGTGGACAAAAAGCATCTACAAGTTCCCAAATAGAGTATTGTCCATATCCAAAAGACATTTGCACGTATAACTGATAAGTGTCAAAAAATTTAAAATAACCCCTCCCCTCCCCATACATGCATTTTAACATGCATAGTAATCATTTCATACATGTCATTCAATATCATATGATGCATTTTTCTATAATGGTGCATCACATTTACACACCGATGTATTGCACATGCACGCATTTTAACTTGTAGAGTGTATTATGAGAGCATATCATAACTACATGCAATTAGGAATGAGTAGATACATCGTAAACATCCTCACATAACATAAGTCTACCAAATACATATACATTATTGAATGAAAAACACACATTGTAAAACATAGAACATGATATGCAAGTGTATTGTCTAGCATGTAGAGTCTAGTGCATAGCAGTAGTGCACTACACTAATGTGTAGGCACATTATGCAATATGTAAATATATAATTCAACATACATGTATACATATGAATACACAAATCGCATCATGGATGTATCTATAATGTCATGCAAATGTATATGCAGATGTGTCACATACATCCATTGCATATGAATAATAATCATATAAATGTGTCATTCTAAAGGAATACAAAATTATATACCTTCATAGGCTCTAGCGAGTGTGTTGTAGGTATATACGTGACACTTGAGGCTGTTGTGCAGGTCAAGGAATAGACCTAAGTTTGATCCCAATCCTTTTACAAGAATGGATAAGAGTCAACATAGCTTGAACCATCAAATAAATATACGATCACAAGGTCGACTAGAATATTTATTTTATGCATTCATATCAGGGCCCTTAACAAGGAAAATTCACTAACAAAATTATAAAGCGACAACAAACATGATCCTTTGTCAACAATTAGATAGAGTCGACAAGGTTTAACATATAATCACAAAAAATTCCCCTTAAATATATGTATGGGCCCCGGTGAGCATGTTATGGGTACATATGTGACATCTAAGGATGCTACAGAGGTCAAATGATAGATTTAAGTTTGAGCTCAATCATTCTATGTGAATAGATAGGAGTTAATATGGTTCAAACTATTCAACAAATATACAGTCATGATGTTGATAGAGATATTCATATTACCTATAACCAAAAAATTCACTAATAAAATTATACATCTCACAATGAATCTGATCCTCTATCGACAGGTAGATAGAGTCGACAATGTTTAATCGATAAAGTAAAAATTATTCATAAATACCCCGATGATGGCCGTGTTGCAAGAAAATCTTAACTAGAGGGGTTCCCAAATATTCAAAATACCTCCCAAATTTTCAAATGCCTATAAAAATCTAAAAATACCAAAATATAAAATATTTAAAATGGGAGTTAATCATCAAACACTTAAAGTAAAAAATACTCATCCATCCTCCGTAATAGTTTGTCAAGATGGACAAATTTAAATATCATTTCAGATCACAAAGAGCTAACGTCTGGTTGAGGATATCACTAAGATTAATTCTCAAACAGTCTTTCTTCAGTAAGGACGTGGCATTGGTTCTCTAATCAGTGGTTTGGCTAGATGGCTCCATAAAGAACCCATGGCCTGGCAAGATCGGCTCCATGTGATTAATAATTATGACCACGTCCCTTTGACACAGTGGCTTGCTCAAATGATTCCACTATATTACAGTTACAGCTATAGCCCATATGCTCCCTAATGGCTTCAAATCCTTGAGATATGAATCAACAATATATAACCGATAAGGCATAAAGCTCTTTGTTAGCTAAAGTGGATTCAGATTTATCCCCTTAGACAAGCATTTATCGTAGGTCTACAAGGTACCCTTAGATGAAGCAATCTATGGGTACTGACAATGATCCTTCTGTTAGGTTTGGTCTACTACCTCCTCTGACTAAGTAAACTAGGGACCATGATGACCCGGGATGACTGAACCATGAGATCTTGATCAGGTCCATCATCCATTCCCCCACCATCTGTTTTATGTGCAAGATGGTGAAATGTCTAATTTTAAATATCAAGTCTCAAAAACTAAACCTATGATGCTAGTATACGTCAGATACCACATATCTATTTGAAGCTAACCTGAATCGAAAGTTCTCTCTTTATCGAGAGGGGTAATTAACTATTAGAGGCTTGTGCCCATATGAAACCTAAACTCAGATCTAAAGTCCTTGCAAAATGAGGGCGAAATCTTTGGGCGGTGTCTTATTTAGAACTAAATTTGCGTTCTAAAAATTTACCTTGAAACATACCAGTTAAAACTCTCCTCGACGACCCGAAAAGAAAGAAAAGGGGGTTCGCAGAGAGACTGGGGCTCGAATTTTTGGAGCCCACACATGAGCTTATTCATTTTTGTTGCATTCCTTGACTCTTAGACTTAAGATTTAGGATTTTTTTAGTTGTCTACTCTTTAATCGATTATAGATTATGACATTCTAGCCCTTAGATTTAGTATAGAAGACTTAATAATGCTTTAGAATATTAAACTCCTTAGAGAAAATATTTTAGAACCTTGTGATGACATGACCTGCCTTATGACAGATTATGTTCATCACTCTTGGATTTTTTATTATTGTCAATGGTGAAACCCCCAAGTCATAAAGTATATTAACAAATTGTTTTAAATCATTAATGATTTAAATGAAACCATCCTTAGATAATGAAATTCAGAATGATATGTTCGAAATGATAATTTGAAAAAATACACATTGATGAAATTGTCTCCAACTTGGCGTTCGCTAAATGATGTGATAGGTGCATTCATTAAAACTTAGGATTAGGACGTAGTTAGGAATACTTGTCCTCTCTACTTGCTAATTGATGTATTGATCGATTGAAAATATTGAGCTACGACTTTCTTACTATTTCGGAAGGCAATTTTTTTTAACTTAAAAATTAAAATTTTAGTCTTAAAGTAAAAGAAAAAATCATCTCAAATGATGTATCCACATCTCTTTTGTAAATTTAGACTTCGTTTGAGACATTTTTTTTCCAGCTTCTAAAAATAATTTTTATACTAAAAAATGCTTTAAAAAATAAAAAAACCATCCCAAACGAAATCTTAATATATTAAAACCACACGGCTGCTCAAATTTGAACCGGCTATTTACCATATAAACTAACGAAAATTATTCAATCGAGCTAGACTTGCTATAACTTTTTCCTTTAAAGAAATCCAAATCTAAGCTATTCTATTTTACCATGAAACTAGGGAGATTTACATACATATCACCTTATATTATTCTATTTACATACTTAACACTTGAAACTTTAATTTACATACATACCACCCATAATTCATTTTCATATCAAATATGAGTGATAGAAATAAAATATATTAGTGGTATGAAAGAAATAAAGTGGTATATTTGATATTAAAATAATATAGGATGATATGCATGTAATATTAAAGTTTTAGGTGTTAGATATGTAAATAAAATGTTATAAAATGGTATGTATGAAAATTTTCTAGAAGCTACATCTTTCACTTCTGAGGAAGTCCATAGAATACTTACCAAGTGCTCAAAAAGAGCAAATAGAACGAAATATTTCTGCCAGAAGGCCAAAAAAAACCTCCGCAGCCCAAATGAAAGATTAAAAGCTCAGCAGATCTAAATACAAATCGGCATGAAATTAACAATAAGATCAAAATAGACAAAAATATAAATAAATACACTCATGAGCAAATTACATATATCTCACAACGAGCTTTTCAGCTTAGGCGCAACACAAGTCAAATAAAGTAACTTTCTAATATAAATTTTTTTATTTTTATACTAATAAACTGCTTTAAGAAGCAGTAAAAAAACTATCCCAAATGAAACCTCAAACATGAAAGTTATATAATATATGTATGAGAAGGATTTATAATAGATGTATGAGCAATGCGCAAACTCATTTATTTAGCAGAACAAAATCCCATTGAATACAAAATGACCTTGGCAAACCTGTGTGATCTTCACCTAACTTTAAAAGAAAAATAATACGGTTTTTTGTGTACATAATGATAAAATTTGTACAGCATTATAGAAGAAACTAGAAACTCTCAAGAGGAACAAGAAAGCATACAGACACCAGGGCGATATGCCCATGCAGGCGGCAACCTTGCATATTTCTCCATTCCTGGTTGTTCATCATAAGGATTTTCCATTACTTTTAGAAGACGGCGAACCTCTTCATAATCTCCTTGCTCAGCTGAATCAATGGCCGTCTGGCATAGATAATTCCTAAGGATATACTTTGGGTTCACAGAGTTCATAGCAGCTTTCCTCTGCTCATCTGGGATGCCACTAGAGACCAACTTCATAATGCACATAAGAAAATAAGGTAATGTTAAATTAAGGAGCTGCTGAACAAATTTATGTTATCATGCTATATAAAAGATTAGTGATAGGAAAATAATATCTTCCTAATAATGATAAAGAAGCATTTAGTTTCATCAATATGATAATTCTATAGAACTGGTGACCTTTGAAAGATGATGGATGTTTTGAAGTTCTGAACACAAGAAAGAAAAAAAAAAACAGAAGTAATGGTTTACCAAATAAAAAATGGGGATTTATGTTATTTCTTTGTGGAATTTGATTGTGTCGATCAATTGTATTGTCCTGTTAACTCATACCATAATTTGGTTGGTCGAGCTTGCTAGGGGGTTGCGAGCGGACCTCCCGTTGCTTAAGGTTTGGGGCTGCCCTCGATTTTTTTTCACATACAGAGCCACGGAATTGTACATTAGAGCATTGTAACGCTGCGCACTTATGCACTTTTGGATTGTAGGATGCAACGAGGCGACATTGTAGTATTGATTTAGAGATAAACAGTGGAGCGCTATAGTGCTGCAAGTTAGGCTGGAAACATAGAGAAGCGCTGTGATGCCCTAAACCACGGCGTCGCGGCTCTACGAGTCTGGCTGGGCATTTTTCTTTCACGTTTTCATGTCTAACTTGAACAGTTGTGTACCTTCATATTGAAGTATACTTCTTTGTTATTCCTGAAATAGAGCATTCTGAAGAAATGAAGTGAGACAACGGGGGGTGGAGAGAAAGAGAGAGAGAGAGATTTGTACAATTTCTTACAATTTTCTTAATGAATTTCTTGATGAGGTGGGGCTCTGTAGTTTTTTTACCGATATTGAGTTTTCTATGTTAAATCCTAGTGTTCCTTTCTTGTTTTTTTTTTCTATTATTGTTTGTTTCGTTGCATGGTTTTACTTCCCAACAACTTATAGATATATCACTAGATTCTTATATATTTACATACATCTAAAATTTTCTATTTATTTATATAACACACTAGTGTCTAAATAATATTAAAATACATACATAAAAAGGCGTAATATTAATAATATTTTGATGTCAATTATATAAATACAACAACAACAACAACATCAAGTCTTTATCCTACTATGGATCCGGCTACATGAATCTTTTTTTCTCCATTGTGTTTTGTTAAGATTCAAATTCTCATTTAAATATAATAAAGAAAGATCATTTCTAATATTTTCTTACCATGTCTTTTTAGGTCAACCTCTATCTTTCTTAACAATTATATAAATAAATATTAAAATTTATATATTCGATAGGTAATTACAAAAAACTACAATGACATGCATGCAAATCACTCATAAGAAAACTACTTCTCTATAGCTCAAGTCAACAGGAGAATGCTTTAATTTCACATTTATTCTAGCATACGAAAATTACAAGGGATTCCCCATTCGGTGAATTGCTTTGTCACTTCAGTCGCATAAATTGGCCATAAAAGCAATCCTAATACACACAAGTAGCTGTTACGTATGTCTGCATTTAAGTGCAAGTGATTTAAGAGAGATGGGCTTCAATACTAGCGAGTGAAATATTAAAATAATAAAAAAAAAAAATATAGCGAGTGAAATATAACTTTTCTGATCCAAATGAACATAAAATCGTTGAATATTGATTTGCAATATATATTGCAAATGGTTAAAAACTAGAAATTTTATGTTTGCTAGGCTACGCATCAAATAAAACATAGAAATTTAAAAAAAAAAAAAAAGATGTACATTGTACAAGTCCTAATATCACTGAAGTTATTGATTATCAATACTTCTTCATTCAATTCAATAGGGGATTTAAAATATTTTAAAAATAAAGTTAAATCACTTAATTGGCATGTCGCGCACAACAAGGACCGTCGAAGACTAATTCCGAGACTCGACAATGTCCCGAAGCTCTTGGCCGTCCACTATTTTTCTAGCCGGGCGGGTTTGAAAGGGAAAGTGCACTCCCTATACCTCCCTTCGCGGAGAGGGGACACCAGGAGACTGCCGAAATTTGAAACAAATCAAAGGACCCTCGCATAATTAATTAAAAATAAAATTTTAAGAATTTTTAATTAATTTAAAATTAAAAAAAAAATTATGATCTGACTCGATAGGTGATACAGACAAAGTGGGCTTTTAATAAGGATCTCGCACTCCAAAAAATAGCTAATATATTTAAGCCACTAGCAAATCATAAATGATACTGATTTCTATTGAGATTCAAATAGACTCTACTGATGTTGGATTATCTTATCAAATATTCAAAATTTTAAAACAACATTAGTTCAAAAGCTCTTAAATCATTAATTTTTAAGATGACATCACATTGCAATATGTTTGAAATTAGATTGTTGAAAGAAGCTAAACTCTCGAGTGATGAGTGGTGAAATTTCCAAGGACCTATGCTAGTCTCCTAAAGATCTTGATCAAGAACATAACAAGATGATGCTCACAAGTTATACCCTTGAATGCCACATTCATATTTTAGGAGCCATGTTTTGATATTTCATTTGCACTTTTCCATGATGGTTACCCATTGTCCTATTAGAAAGAGGCATATTATGAATACATGAGGAAAGGCAAGGATCTTATTGATCTAGAAAACTAAGAGCTATGTCGCGATAATTGGAAGTTTGATGATTATTTGTAGACTCAGAACATCTGTAAATATAATACGATAATGATCTATTTGATTGTACACAAGTGAGTTAGGGTTAGGATTCAACCAATTCACAAAGATGTAAATCTTTTCAATATTTGATTCCAACTATAACTGATAAAAAGAAAAATGAAAGAAACAACATCTTTTGTTCAACAAACATCCTTACAAATGGATGGTCCTCTTATATCAGTTATATATGTGACTTCCAACTTCAAATATGAAGCATGTCATTTGAGGATAAAGGGTTCAATTTGTCAAAATCTATGATGGTTAGAGCTTTAAACTATTTCCTTCAACCCAAAGGCAAAATACAACACACTACAACTCACCTGTAAATGGGAGAAGTGAATTCGTAGTGCCAATAATGGTTATCCTACAGGCATGAACAAGAAGCTCGTACAAAATAAACCAGCATGTTTAGGGATAGTAGTAGGAACTTCTAATACCATATACACTTCATTTGTGGGTAGGAGTAGGGGATTGTTAGTGCACACAATTAGCTTATAAGCAACAATAGGAGATTCGTATGAAATGGTATAACTTATAAGCCATAACACGATTTATTAGTGCCTATTGAATAAGCATTCCCCAAAAGCCATCGGATCCACAACATTTACACAAGCGGACAAAAAACTATATCTTTAACAAAACTCCAATCTATATGCTGAAAACAAATCCTGCATGTGCTTCGACAAATGCAATAAAGTTACAAAAGCCAATATCTGAGAATGTTGCGCAGGTCAAATACTAAAGTTTGATCCTCCTCCATGAAAGAACTGGAGTCGACATGACTTGAAGTACAAAATGTCTCCCAAATTCCTACGAAAATACAAATGACTTCAAACTACACCCCGATGATGGTCGTGTTGACATGAAAACTCAATCAGAGGGGTCCAATCTCAAATCCAATAAAAGTCAAGAATTCATAAAATGAAATATATCAACAGAAAACTTAAAACTAAAACTCAGCCATCTCCCGCAACCGTTTGTCTGGGGTGATAAATTTAAAATTAACCTCAGTTCATAAAGAGCGAACATTATGTTGGGTGTGTATCACTAATATTCATCCTCAAATAGTCTCCTGCCAGTAGAGACGTGGCGCGTGCCCTCTGATCGGATAGTTTTGCTGCAAAATGGTACCATTATATTATGATCATAGTTTAAAATTGCGCAATTTGCTTCAAATTAGCCTCAAAGCCTACGCAATTCTCAGGCATCATGAGGCGTACGCCTTAGGTGGAGTGAGGCGCACCTCACTAGCGTTATTGTGCAATTTCCTTTGAGGCGTACGCCTCAAATATATGCTCAGTACCGCTTAGTACATGCTCGGTATATGCTCAGTACCGCTCAGTATATGCTCAGTACAGCTAGGTATTTGCTCGGTACTGCTAGGTACATGCTCGGTACTGCTAAGGAACATGCTCGGTACTACTCGGTATCTTTCCATACAGGTCGAACCCCGCCAGTGGGCAGAGCCACCTTGGACCCCCGGCAGTCCGACATATTGTTCTATTCATCATCTTTAGTAATAGTTGTTAGTGTTAGTCTACTTCTTCATGAGTGCATGCTTTGATTGGAAGACATTGGACTCTATAGGAGAGGAGGAAGGGGTGAGAAGATTCCCTTGAAGAACCATTTAGTGATGGGACATGGTTGGATTATATATGTTCTTTCTTAATTGTACTTTGGGGGTTTTGATAGACTAATATTTTGTGATTTTGTACTTTGAGACATGATTTTATTGCATTTATTTTCTTACATTCCCCTAATTTTAATTGTCATTTAGATGTTTTTATTGTATGATAGAATCTTACTATTTTTTACTTGTTAAAACCCTTAAATTCTCATTTACGCAATTCTTCGTCGGTGAGGCTTACGCCTCACACTGCCTCAAGGCTTACGCCTCGCCTCACGGACGAAAAACGCCTCGAGGCTTATTTACGCAATTTTAAACCTTGATTATGATCATAGCCAAAGCCAAACTCTATAAATGCAACATTTACACAAGCGGACAAAAAACTATATCTTTAACAAAACTCCAATCTACATGCTGAAAACAAATCCTGCATGTGCTTCGACAAATGCAATAAAGTTACAAAAGCCAGTATCTGAGAATGTTGCGCAGGTCAAATACTAAAGTCTGATCCTCCTCCATGAAAGAACTGGAGTCGACATGACTTGAAGTACAAAATGTCTCTCAAATTCCTACGAAAATACAAATGACTTCAAACTCCACCCCGATGATAGTCGTGTTGACGTGAAAACTCAATCAGAGGGGTCCAATCTCAAATCCAATAAAAATCAAGAATTCATAAAATGAAATATATCAACAGAAAACTTAAAACTAAAACTCAGCCATCTCCCGCAACTGTTTGTCGGGGGTGATCAATTTGTAATTAATCTCAGTTCACAAAGAGCGAACATTATGTCGGGTGTGTATCACTAAGATTCATCCTCAAATAGTCTCTTGCCAGTAGAGACGTGGCGTGTGCCCTCTGATTAGGTAGTTTTGCTGCAAAATGGGACCATTATATTAATGATCATAGCCAAAACTCGTATGTTCCCTAACGGCGTCAAACCCTTAAATAATGAATCATGGGGAAATTTTAATAGGTAAAATCCCTCTATCAGCTAAGGTGGATTTAGATCTATCCCCTTAAGAAAACACAAACCTAAGTCTACAAGGTATTCTTGGACGAAGCAACACATGGCTGCCGGCAAGGTGTCTTCTATCAGATTGGGTCAACTACCTCCTCTGACTTTGTAGATCAGGGATCATGACAGCCCGAGATGACGGAACCATGCGATCTTGATCGGGCTCGTCTTCATTCCCCCCACCACCAGTTTTAAGTTCATGGTGATTAATTACAAATCATAAGATCAAATTCAAACCCTAAAATTGTTATTATTATAAGCTGGTTTTATAACCTATGCGATCTCTTTAACGACTAGCCTTAATCAAAAATTCTCTCTTGTTATCAGGAGGGGTAATTAACTATAGGGGCTTGCGTCTATAGGAAATCAGAACTCAAATCATAAAGTCTTCATAAATTGAGGGTGAAACTCTGGGTAGTGTCTTATCTAATACCCAATCTGCCTTCTGAAAATTCACTCGGAATCTAAATCTTGTTAAAACTCTCCACCATCATCAAAAACACAAAAAAGAAAAAAAAGACATCTAGCACGGATAAAAGACTGATAAATTGAAATAGCATAAAAAGTTAGCATTATTTCAACCCGACAAAAATTGGATAACAAAAGCGCAGATGGCAACCATGATCCTGATGAAATCATACCTCCTCAATATAGGTTTGCATCCAGCTTATCCAAGCCTGCTTTCTCTCATTGCCTATATCTAACAGTACAGCCTTGAGAGGAATGAGAAGCTCATCTTCTGGCGTCTTGGGGTCTGCTTTGATATTTGAAAGCAGACGGAAGAAATTTGTGTAGTCAACTTTATCAACAGCCATGTTATTGAGAAGCTTACCAATCAAATGTTTGTTGTACTTGGATAGACCAAGTTTTCTAGTCATTATAGATTGATACTCGTCCATAAATTTGATTCCATATCTGTATAATATAGGGAGTCAAACTCCAAATCAAAACTCATTAGAGACCAACCATTCAACAAAGATAACATATATCACCTTTCCATAGCATAGTTTACTTCCTCTTGGCTTATCAAATTTGCAGCTGACAAAGTTGCAGTGAATTGTGCAATATTCCACAAGCCAACGTCCGGCTGATTTGCAAAACAGTACCTTCTTCCTGGGAGGTCTGTGGTATTAGGTGTATAGCTTGGATCAAAAGCATCCAAGAAACCAAAAGGGCCATAATCTATGGATAATCCTAGTATGCTCATGTTGTCAGTGTTCAGCACACCATGAGTGAAGCCAACTCCCTGCCATCCCGCAACCAGCGAAGCCGTGCGCTCAGCAACTTCAACTGACCAAGCTATTATGGGTCATGAAAATAAAGCATGGATTTAATTAGTAAAAGGTCCTAGTTATGTACATGGCATAGTTAAAAGAGAAAAGAGAATGCTACCTGCATACTTGTTAGATGTCAAGTCCACAGCTGAAGATCCTTCCAAACCGGCTCCAAAAGAAATATCCTCACTTTTACTCATCTTTTCTAGATGAGGAAAATGATGTCGAATAGTATAGTCTGCTAAAGTGTGTATAATATCAAGGTCTTCTTTGCCCCTAAATGCATGTATTTGGAATGAACCGATTCGCAGAAACGATTGAGCAACGCGGCAGACAATTGCACCAGGTTCGTCCTTCGAATTACCACTGAACGATTGATATCCATAAATTATCTCGTGAAAATGCTCAGAATATTTATAGCATTAATCATCATACATTTGAAGAAAATTTGGTATAATTTATAATGCAAATAATTTGAGAAGGCTCAAAAAATGTCCCAGCAAAAAAACACACAAAGAGGCTTACATAAGTTGGGCAAAGTATTATAATTTTTATATCATTAAAATCGTATGTAGATATTGAATAATCAAAAAATTAAGTATAATTTAGAAATAATAAATCATTTAATTAGGATTTGTGTTTAAAATTATTAATATTAAGAAGTCTAGAGTCGGGCGTCGATATCATGTTTCAAGCAACGGGAGGGTAGACAAAAATGTTGTCCGGTATCGACGTTGTACAATAGGCATCGAGCGTCGATATCAAGATAGAGTCGATCGTTTATGTTGAGATGATGTTGGAAAAAAAACGAAATGTCAAGACGACACAAGGGCATTGATTTTGGGTATAGAAATTGTTGGCGTCAAACTTTGATTTTTAGATGGTTTTGAAACATGGATGTTGTGATACGGTGGATGTTGATGTTGCGATGACATCAAATATTGTTGTAAAACCCTAGCTGCGATCCACCAAATATAAATGAAAATGAGAATATTCGAGAAATGAGGTATTGAGTGCAAGAAATTAATTTGAGATTGTTGAGGAAATAGGATATTTAATTTTTTCTTTTTTTATAAATAAATATATGAAATATAAGAAATTATATTAAATAAAGTTTTTTAATAAAATATTTAACAGACGCATGTCGGACGCGCATGTCCAATTTATTTTTAATATATTTTTAAATCAAGCATGTCTTCGGCATGTCGGATACATGTCGAAGGCGTATCGGATGCATGTCATGTTCGATACATGTCGGATCCTACATACCTCTTTGAGGATCAGTAACGGCGCATCATAGAATAGAACTCTTCATTTTCGGTACAGATTTTGCAAGCCTCTCTAGGATTAGATTATTGTTGTTGAAATGACAAAGCAAGGAAAATCACTCATGTGAAATAATTTTATCATTTGTATGGATGTACTGCATCGACGCAAGCAGCTGCCCGCCCCACACCACACAGACTGCCAACCCAAACATACATCAAACACATGCCTCCTAATAGTCCTAATCCAAGGAAGAAATATAGAATGGCATAACAAAAGCTGTAAAAAGATTTAAAAAATTTGCTTATGGATTATCACCACAAAAAAGATTTCCACAATATGCTTGGAGAGCACAAATCCTACAACTTCAACAACAGATATCTCAAAACCCAAACCAAAATCCGGCACAAATGTGACTGATTAAATGAATGAAGGAAGACCAGTGTATCATCATAAAGCATCTAAACAAGTGACTTACTCATAGAACATGTCCCTTGAAACAGATTTTCCAGTTGTGACCAGACAAAGAGCACGGGTTGTAGGAATTCCAAGGCCATTCATTGCTTCACTGCATAGGAATTCACGAATGCTGCTGCGCAGAACTGCAAGACCATCCGCAAACCGACTATAGGGGGTTTTTCCTGCTCCCTTTAGTTGCAACTCCCACCTCTCACCACGAGAATTTAGAACTTCACCTAGAGTGATTGCACGACCATCCCCAAGCTGACCAGCCCACACACCAAATTGGTGTCCGCCATAACATTGGGCATAAGACAATCTGCAAAGTTTACCCATAATTAGTATTGTCAAGGTAGGGGATAAGAAGTAAAAAGAAGTATAATTGACCCTTTGAAAATCTTACCCTCCCAACAAAGGCAAAGCCCCAGAAAATATGAGGGGAAAATCTGGCCTATGAAATCTGAAAAAGATGGTCAATGCAGGTGGTAAAGACATTTATTTCTCATAGCAAAGAAAATATGACGAAAATACTAGAAAATAACCTTGGCAAAGAAGCCCAGTAAAACGTTTATAGAGCATTGCTGAACATTTAAGAAATGATGATGACAAAGCAGAAAATATGCTCCAAAGCATGCAATACTCATTCCTAAATATGCTGTCTATTAAAAGCCCTCTATATTCAATGCAGGTGTTAAATACATTTATTTTTCATACCACACATTCATATTGAGTGCTGTAAGAGATTTTAACTTTATTTTTCCATGCGACATGTGGTCCACACAACTTTCTTTCTAATCTTCATGAATTTTATTCACTTGCTTATTGGAGCAACTTCTTCCCTCATTTGTACATTTTTCAAACCACTTAAGTATATATTTCACAACATTATTTTCAATAGGTGCTACTCCTATTATATACAACAATGGGGTTGGCTACATAAAACCTTTTTCTCCATTGTGTCATGTTAAGAGTCAAATTCTCATTTAAATCTAATAAAAAAAATCATTTCTTACATTTTATAACCAAGCCTTTGTAGGTCTACCACTACCTTTCTTAACATAAGCCAAATCTAATACATCTACTCTCCTAACCGATCCGAAGGCTTTCATTTTATGTGACCAAACTATCTAAGGCAACTCTCTCTAATCTTATCTTCCAATGGAGCAACTCCAACCTTTTCACGTATATGCTCATTTCGTATCCTATCTCTAAGAGTAAAGCCACTCATCCACCTGAGCATCCTCATCTCTACAACACTTAACTTAATACAATGCTTCTCTTTTAATGGCCGACATTCTGCACCAAAAAGCATTGCAGGTCTCACCACCATCTTATATTATTTTTCCTAAAGTTTGAGGGAGACTATCACAAAACAAGCCCGATGCATTCCTCCACTTCAATCATCCAACTTGAATTCAATTAATAATATCCACATCTATTTCACCATCACTCTAACAAATAGACCCAAGATATTTAAAATGTGAACTCTTATCAATGACTTGATCGTCCAAAGTCACAATCCCCCCATTAGATCTATTACTATCAAAACTACACTCCATATAATTGGTTGTAGATCTACTCAAACAAAAACCTTTAGACTCTAAGGTTGACCTCCATAATTCAAGTTTACCTTCAACTCCCTCTCTAGTTTTATCAACAAGAAGAATATCATAATCAAAAAGCATACGCCAGGGTACAACCTCTTTCAAATGTTTAGTGAGAACATCCATGACTAAATCAAAAAAGATACGGGCTTAAGGATGATCCTTGATGTAATCCAACTAAAATAGGAAAATACTTGGTCAAGCCACCTTGGGTTTGAACACTAGTAACAACTCTTGCATACAAATCCTTAATGACTTGAATATAAGCATTATTAACTGTTTTCTTATCGAGAACTCTCCATAGCACTTCTCCTAGAACTTTATCATGTGCTTTCTCTAAATCAATAAATATCATATGTAGATCCCCCTTATTCTCTCTATACTTCTCCACCAAACCTCTCAATAAATGTATACCTTCCATAGTAGACCTACCTAGCATGAATCTAAATTGATTTTGAGAAACATTATTCCTTGTTTTAACACACTTTATCTTAAATAATATTTTTTGTGTCACTCAACTTGCAATTGCTATTTCAACCCAGCACCAAATCCAAATTACATCAAAAGCCTTATTATAATTTTTTTTATAAAATATACTTTTAAGACTTCATATCAAAATCTTAGAATTTTTAAAAATATTTTAACCTCAAAATTACTCTTTAGTTGATAGCCGAAAGTTGGTCAAGTAGTTTTTAGAATATATAGGTGGGCGCATCCATATGTCTGTGGGTAATATATATATATATATATATATATATATATATATATATATATTACCCACAGACATATGGATGCGCCCACCTATATATTCTAAAAACTACTTGACCAACTTTCGGCTATCAACTAAATATTCTATTACACATAAAAATTTGAATTAGAATTTTTTCATCAATAATGCAATCAAAACCAATTCTTAGTTTAACAAATATCAACATAAAGTTCACTCAAAATTGAAGGATTTTGAGTCAAGTTGAGCAAGCTACACTTAACTATTTTTTTTTTTAATTGAGTCTAAATCAAGCAAGAATCATTTTTTCAATTTTGAGTTGGACTAAACTAACTCAAATTCAACTTGATATAAATCTTTCTTATGCTCATCATACAGTATTCCTATGATACTTCTCAAATTATACCATAGAACTATAACTTTCAAAGCAATATCTTTATCTATACCACAATTCTTTTTTAAATTAGATTCAAAATACACAAACCTATCACACATAGATGTGACATGATCTTCCAAAATTATTAATCGATACTTATTAATTTCACATCCACTTAAAATAAATTATCATATATTCAAACTTTATTCCACTAACTCCCCTTTAAATATATAATAAGATGTGGTGAACGGATACTTTAAACTCCAATCAAAATTGCCAATTTTTCCAAAACTATCCGTTATGTTCTATATGCACGCAAGTGAATGTAACTAACAACTACGACAATAACAAACAAAAATTTAGCACGTATACATATATGAGATAGATTTTCCTATTATTAATAGCCATGATGAAGGTACACTTCTTTTTTAGGTTTTTTTTTCCATGTCTACCATCTTGTGTGGCATTCAAACTCAACAGCATACAATTGATTTTCAAAGGCATAAAAATTACTTGCAAAGCATGTTTAGTCAATTTCCATACTAATGTAATCATTTATCAAACTTGCAAAATATAAGTGTTGATTAACCAAAATATAGAAGCCCACTTAAAAGTATAGTTTACCCATGTGTTCCATCGATTAAAACCATCAAATTTCTATTAAATATACTCAACAATCCAAGTATTTAATTCTATGCTATTTAAAGGCCACTCAAAAACACAATTTTCTTAAAATTTAAACCAACAATTGAGAAAATTTTGTAACATATAAATAATCATACAATTTTAGAAGTTCTAGAAATTGCATATGCCAAAGTTTTGATGTTGTTAGCAATAATGAATAATTTTGATCTTACATTAAAAGGTCATAATAGCAAACTTTTAATGAGAGGAGAATGATCATCCTCCTCCAAGTAGGACAAAATTCCATCTTCATATAACAAAAATTGAAAAACTAAAAAAAATTCTAAAAAGTAAATAATGTTAGAATTCTAATGAAAACAAGACATTCTAGATAATGGCTAGAGATTAGATGTTAATAAATATTCATTGCAACAACTACATGACAAAGTCATTCAGAAGTTAACTGTGTTGAGGAGTGACAGAGTGTAGATTGAAATATGATGAAGGGGAAATAACTTGAAAAAACTGAGGAACATACTCATTAGGTTCCAAGTCGAGCATCTTGGCAACTGAATCAGACCATGCAACAAGCTCCGGATTTTCTACTTCAGCTGATGGTGATACTTTGGTGTAGCAAGCATGTAGGACCTGAATGCAATAACAAAGGCATGATTGAATCACAAGCCCGCTAAAATGGTAACTCTTATCCTGTTGGAGCTAAAAACTTACAAACCTGGTGTTTAAGTTACAAGAATGACATACCATAAAGAAAAAAAATACTAAATAAAAAGGCTATGAACAGACAAAAGAACATAGTTTTCCAAATATTATAATGACTAAATTGATGCTGAACCTAAGTTGAAATATTCATAACACCATAAAGCATTAATAATACTTCAACATCAATAATACTATTAAAGGATATTATGATATTCTAGAGGATTCGAAGCTCCCTCCTCCATCAATAGCACGCTAACATCACGAGCTCAATTCTCGAGTGATTAGCTCCTAGAGCCTCAAAGTGGAAAGCAAACAAAAATAATTATTTCATCATATCATCTACCAAAAATAGAAACCTACCAGATGCTAAAATTTAAGCTATAGATGTTATGGAAAAAGTTGTGATAAAGATTAAGTCTAATATAAATCATGCAAAAAAGATGAAAATAAGCTGGAGCATTTAACATAATATAGATGACTGGTGAATAAGATTCATAAAGAAGAGAAAAATAGTTAGAACAAGGTCAAAGAGGACGAGTTTTATAGAAAGTTGTATGCTAACACTAGCCAAGACAGCAATCCCCGGGTGGAGAAAGGTAGCTGAAAAAACAAACACAGATGCAGCTAAATAGGAGGAACAAGCACCTCACGAGGCATAATATCGGACCTCGGATCGCAGGGCAACTCCCTTACAAACGAGTGATCCCAGTTCAGCTCCTCCAGCTTCAGGAGGGCGCCGTTCTGGCGTGCCCTATCCTCTCCTCCATCTTCGGCGCACGCTACCTTCTCCACAGAAGTTTCCATTGACAACAGGCCACGAGAACCTTCGCCAACCAAGCAGCCTAACCTGCCTCGCCGTAGATGAAGCCTATCCCTGCTCGCGGGAACAAGACGGTGCCTCCAGCTAGAATATACGCGCGTCGCCGAGATCCAGAGGGGTGGCCGGAGAGGGGGAATTGAAATCGAGGATTGCGACGAAGACGAGATTAAACAAGGGGGGAGAGCAAAGCGGGATGAAGACAACGTTTTGGAATAAGCGGCGATAGGGAAGCGGTGAGAAGGTACAGAAGAAAAATGGGGCATTTTCTTTTTTGCCTTTTTTCTGTCCTAGTAGTTTCTCACTACAGGTACAGGCTATCGCGTGAACAAGGCTTACCGGCTAGCTTGTCGGGACGGGCTCTATTTGTCATTTTTTTTTAATTATCATTTATTAAGTATATGAATATATGGCTAATAATTTTGAAATTTAAGTAAATTGGTGTGGATTATGTGTTAGGTCGATCGAAGTTTTTACTGACCTAAAGATAGTATTTCTTCGTCCAAAAAAAAAGTTTTGAAATACTCAAAATAATTCATTTATTTTTTAAAAAAATAAGTCTCAAAATTATTAAATATATTTAAAAATATTTTTTTTTTATAAATTTAAGTAATTCGTCATATATTTTATTATAATTGATTAATTTAAGCTTCATTTAAGTAAAATATATTTATTTAAATATTTATCATTTTTTTACTACATTTCTAAATAAATATTATATATATTGAGTTAATTAGTCTATCTTATGAGGAGTTGTTTAGTTTGATTTAAAATGTGTAAATTTGATATATCATAAAAAATTTATCTTGATTGGGCACGAATATTGATGCAAAATTGAGTTAGCTTCTAAAATTAAAATTTGGGATCATATGAACTCCAATTTCAGCAAACTTATAGTCAAACTGAACGTCTCAAAAATATGTATCCAAGACACCAAATTCTACTCAATTCGAGCCCAAATAGCACCCAATCGGAGACCCGAGGCACATTTGGAAGGTTCAAATCATAATTTGGATTAGCAAATGGTTTCCAAACATGACATGCTTATAATCGAATCTGAGTGGCTTGACGAGACAAATCTAACGAGCCGAATATCGCTGAATTATGATATCATTAAGACATTCAATTGCACAATAAATGATCCACAATCAATGGAATCATCATCGGACGTTCATTCAAACCACTCCCAATTTACTTTTGATCTTCCTATTATTTATTGGCCATGTTACTCTCTAAAACCTATAAATAACCCTTTATTCTTTATGAGTGTGGCGAAAATCCAAATAGGGGAAAGCTAGGAAGAGAAGGAAGAATGCTCTCTTACCACCAAACTCCTCAACCAATATCGAACTTCCGCCCTCCACCGGTTGTCACCGGACATATGCCAAGACATCGACTGATGTCCGACTTCAACTTGTCCATCGACTGATGTCAGTCTTCTGCCCGACAGCCAACTAATGCCTGACATCGGCTAGACCGCCAACTAACGTCGCACATCTATCAGACAATCAACTGACATTGGACTTCCACTCGGCTTCCAATTTTTATTGGACTTACACCCGGTTGCCAACTAATGTTAGACTTTCGTTCGAGCACCAACTGGCACTAAATTTACACGTGGCCTTCAACAGACGCTGGACTTCCACTTAACCGCAGACTATGGTCCTTCTAACGTCCATCACCCGACTACTATCATTCCGACCTCTATCACCCAACTACAGTATTTCCGACCATTGTTGCCCACCGACTACGGTCTTTTTGACCTCCGTTGCCAGACAATGGTATTGCCAACCACCGTCGCCCGCTACTACGATTTTTTCGATCTCTATCACCTGATAACTATCTTTCTAATATGTTGATTGCTAATTATGGTTCTTCTAAACTTCAACACCTGACAAAGGTCTTTCTGACCTCCTTCGCTCGTTGAATACAGTCCTTTCGACCATCGTCACATGAATATAGTTTTTCTGAACTCTGTCACCAGTTGACTATAGTCCTGTCTACCAAATGAATACATCAATTATGATTCTTCCAATTTCTATCATGTAACACACTCTGTATGATGCATATTTGTTGTTGCAATCCATAACCTATTTTGATGATGACAAATAATGTCGTTTGATTTACTATTCATTGAATACTTTTAATTTTTACTCTTGTCTGTGAGTACTAACATTTCGAGGAGATCACAAGTTACTCAGGACAACAAGAACACTCAAGACTGGGTAGAGTAGGAGTGTGAGCTTATAACATTATAATTTTTCATTTATTTTTATTTTTTCTTTCCTTAAGTCTGACCACAAATTGTATGTAAGATTGAGCAACCATGCACACACACAGGGGGCGAGGGTTTTAAAAATATAGATTTTTTTTCTCTGTTGATCGTACTATACAAGTTTACATTATAATGTACGATCTGATATGGATATAACAACTATCTGTGAACAAGTCCTGCTGTATGAAGGATATCGTACTATATGATGTGTAAATCAAAAACCTTAGCAGCCAGATAAATTTAAGTAAGTTTAATAACCGTTTATAATGCACGAACAAGCTCGTACTGTAGGATTTTTTTTTTTTAAATACTTACTTAAATTAACCTCGTGATTAGTGGATAAATCAAGGATTAATGTCTGATTGGTTATCGTACTGTACGATACCATTTCAAACTGTACAATCAACCGAGGCTATTTTTTATCGTCCTGGTTTTCGTACTAGACGATCCCTTGATTTTGACTAGTCGTACTATACGAAGTAGTTCATACCTTATAATGTACAGAGACGAGTTTCATCATCCCAGAAAGCATATTGTACGAACATAAGGATTTCACATATCGTACTGTACGAATTTATATCGTATTGTACGATTGTATTCAATTTTTTTGCCTATTCGTAAACTTTTGTACCAGGCTGATGTCCATTATGAACCAATCGTACTGTACGATATTGTATCGTACTGTATGATCCTAACAGCTAATTTAAAAATTTTAGGGTTTCTTGGAGCCTGATTTAAGTATCAAAACTTCTATTTTTGGGTGTGTAACTGAGAGGGAGGAATGTGATTAGAGAGGGATTCCTTGGGAGAGAGCTCTTGAGAAGATTTTAGGGTTTGTGAGAGGAAGGGAGAAGGTGAGCTTAGTGAGGGAGAAGGAGTGTGAGGGAGATCATATGGTTGCTCCTAGCTTGCTGCACTTTGCTCCTCCTATGGCCCGAGAAGATCTTGTGGGAGGCTCTGTAAGGGAGAGTTTATTCTACATCCGTGTCCTCTAAGGTACTGTACCTTCTCTAGGAGAGAGAAAAAAGATAAGGTATGCTACTGTCGCCAGGAGGGTAACAAAGCACTTGGCACTCCACCACACCGGGTTGGTGAAAGTGAGGTTTGTAAGGGCTTCTCGGCCTTGCCGTTGGGAAAAGGAGAACTATTGTTTCGTAATTAAATTCCCGAAGTGGAGGACTCTGGGGAGTGGACGTAGGTCAAGTGATCGAACCACTATAAAATCTCTGGTGTGATTCTTCCTTTACTACTTTTTATTTTTGCTTGCATTTTATTTTCATTATAATTGCTTGGTGAAAATAGTTGTGAAATTCATTGTTGCAAATTGTGTATCAAGCACTCACTTTCGCATTAGTTAAATTTTGATGTTTAAATTTTTAAGACAACAAAAATAATAGAACTCCTTTTTAGAATTTTTTTATTGCAACAACTTTTGCAACTCAAACCCCACCCCCCCCCCCACCTCGCCCTCTTGGTGCATCTCGGAACTTCATTTGTTACATCAAACCAAGGCCTTCCCCCTAAGGAAGGCCTCATTCGTAATCGACTACAAATACTTGTGCATTCATTCAAACTGGGCCAGGCCCCATGGTTTTTCCTACTTTTTTGGAGTTTCTACTAAAAAACTCTAGTGTCTCTTATGAACACTGCATCCTCTCTTTTATCTTATTGTGTGTTGGTTCTTCATACAAAGCTAAGATGTTAAACTTTATATTTCCCTAGTGTCACAAATATTTAAGGACACAACAAATTTATTTAAATGCCGGAGTTTTAAAAATATTGATATTCAATTTAAAGTAAAAGAAATATAGAGTATAGTTTTAAAATATTTGGAATTCAACCTATAATCTTATTTTAGAGGAAGAAATCATTAAATTTGACCAATTTCAAAATCTAATGTAATATTTCTTTTATTATTATTGCAAATTACTATCATCCCTGCCCCTAGTCGCCATCACTGCCCTAGCCACTGTCACCACCTATATACTAGTGTCATCATAGTGACCCATTGCTTGTTGTTGGCCACCCATCCCCTTTCTATCTTCTGCCATCAGCCAATGCCTGCAACCTAGCTCTTGCTACCATCACCAACTGGCAACTAACGTCGACTCGTGCCACTCGTTGTCTATCATTTACCACCACTTTTGCCACTAGTTTCCTACCATCACCATCTTTAAACTTTATATTGCATTAATTTTACTTCTAGTAAAACAAATAATAATAAAATAATAAATGCATACAATTATTTTACATTTAATTTCATGTGCAAATATTTCAAATATAATATATGTATTTTATATTGCATTCCCTTAGTTTGAAATTATATTGGATAGTTTTTTATTTAAACTTTAATAATTTATAATTTTATGACAAAACATTCATGATGGTAGAGAGATAGTGGTTTTACATCCTAGATTTGCATAAAGATTCAACACACACACGAGATAAGGGCGAGGGGTGCAAAAGTTATAAGAGAGACTAGATTTTTTACATGGAAAACCTTAGAAAGGGAAAAACTACAAAGCATATCAAATTTAAAATAATTCCACTAGTATTTGAATTTGGTTACAAGTGAAATATTTCCTCAAATAATGGCATTGATAAAATACATATTATATTGCTGAAGTTAGGAGATACATTTGGCAAAAATATTGAATAAATCTAAGGCTTCATTCGGGACATCTTTTGTATTACTTTCTAAACCAGCTTTCTAGTACAAAAATTTCTATAACTAGACTTGTTTGTACTAGAAATGTGCTTTTGAAAAAAAAAAAAAACTATCCCGAATGAAGCCTAAGTGTTGAAGTGGGAAGTTAGATTTGATGATGATAAAGTGCAACAATCTTATTAGAGATGGTGTACGTTAGCATTATTGGTAATGATAGGTGATGAAGCAAGTAGGAATTAGAATAGTCATGTGATAATAGCCAAAAGATTATAAGTTAGAGGATTATAGTTATACATATGATAATGGTCAAAGGACCATATTCGATGACTGATGAATTAAGGTTAGAGAACCATAATCGATGTGTGATGAAGTTCAAAGGACTATAGTCGATGAGCGATGATGATCGAAGGATCATAATAGGGCTATGATGGGATGTATTGGAGTTTATGCTTTAGTTGTGGCTAAATTATAAACTAATGAAATTGCTTGCCATTATAGATTCATATGTTAAATACTCCTAATCAAGTAATTAAGTATTATGAGAAGAGTGTCGATCTCATGAGAAAATAGGTGAATCATAATTGACTTTACTATTGCCTACTAAAGCTACTAAATTTATCCTACATAATGATTCAATGGATAATTACTAGAACTATCAAGAAACTTTAAAAATAATTAAGATAACCAAAAATAAAGATATTTTGGATTGATGATGGTGAATGAATCTATGTTCTCCTAAGTAGATCCATCTATAATAGTTGTGAAACAGAGCTTATGCACATTTAGATCTTTTCCGAGCTTGTAAAGGTTTAAAGAAAGGTTTATGGCCTCTCTACAATTATTGTGTCTGCATAGATCCTAGAATTATAATCATCCTATATCTAGGAATAAAAGCATTCCATTTCAATACTCCTAATTGTTCCAACATTCTTTCATCAAGATAATGTATCACAATAGATTTTAACTTCATATATATCCATTACACAAATTAAATTAAGCATGATAGATATTAAAAATAATAATTCACATTTATATACAAAAGTCTACATTAGGATACACACAGATTTTTACATCATCAATCTAAAACTAGAAGTTAAGCCGGGCATATAAATAAAATTGAACAAAATATTTTCTATTACTTACTCAAGAAATGAGTATAAATAGAAAACATGAAAAAAAAAACACTCAGGATGAAGAATCCCAAACAGAACTTGTAAATGGACTCTTCCTAGAGTGATTCTATCCTTACACTTTCGTTCTACATACTCCTTTCAACTCCCAAGTGTGTTTTTTATCTCTACAAGGATGATCAACTACAGCATTGCATGTTACTATCCTCTTGTTTTCCTCTTCAAAAGAAAGTATAAAAAACTATTTATACTTAACATAAATAGGATTAGGTGGTGTGACACTCGATAGGGTAGCGGTGGGGTGTTACAAGAACTAACGTCACGACACTGTTTAATGTGCTATGTTGTGGCATTGGAATGACCTGACACAGCTGTTAGCTGATTCAGTGCAATTTTGACTAACTCAGTGTGTCACTTCTTTTCTATAATAACTCTATCACATCACTACAAAAGATGGGTGCTATGACACTTGATCACACCATCCAATGTTGTGATACTGCAACGTTGAATTATGTGCAATTTACTCAATGCTCTAGCACTATAATATTCACTTATGGAACTACGATATTTAGTAGCACAGCTGTGTTGACCTTTGTTATGTTGAGAATTGAATTAGACACAATTTTTCTCATAGCTTACTTACACTCTTCTTTTGAAAATTGAGTATTAGAATCCTTTAAGAATTCGGTCATCATCAGATACCAATTTTCGATGTTATAGTACTAATTTTTCTTTGGCTTTTTTTCTTTATTTTGATCTTTTTGTATTTCAATTCTTTTTTAATACACATAATTACTAAATTAATGATTTTAAATATCTAATTAACTTTATTACTTCAAGTGATCATAAATTAAAAATATGTAAGGATTATACGAGTTTATTAATTCCATACTTGACTTTATAATGAGTTTTATAAATTAATCTTACTTAATTTTTCTAAATTTAGTTATTCAATCTTATAATCAATAGTCAGTACTTTGGTGTTATAGCTCTGAAGTTCAATAAGAAGTATTAACTTAAATAATTTTTCTTTGTTACTTGTGATGATTTATAAATTAGAAATTGGTATTATTTGTTCATTCAATTTAGCACCAATATTCTTTTTATTATTCTTAATCTTAAGAAATTTTTAATTACAATTTTTAAAAAATTTGATTAAGTGATTATCAAAGTACAATTATATGAGGACATTCCAATAATTAAGCAAATATAAAATTTAGTTAATGAAAATTTGCATAAACAACATAGACAACAAACAAACAAAATATATTAAAGTGTGTAAGTAAAAAAAATGAAGAAGGAAAAACTCTGAAAAGGCCCTTTTTATTAGAATGATAATATGTTGAAAAGGCTGGTACAATAAAGTCCACTCAATCTACAACTATAAATAACTTGTTCACTAATGTACTAACAATCCACAAGAACATCTGTCAATATCATCATCATGGGAACTTCCAAGCAAAGAAAATGAAAAATGAAGAAAGTAAAAATAACATCATCATCATCTCCCTCTCTCTCTCAAACAAAGAAAATAAAACACAAAAAAAAATTAACAAGCTTCAATCCAAATCCTCTTCCTCCTCATCATCATCTGTTATCGGTGGATGCCAAACATAGGGATCGTACCTAAGAAATGGTGAAAATTGAAATTGATCAAAGTTTTCAACAAATGTACTCCTAAAAATTCCAACTAACACTTCATTGAAATTTAAAGCATAATTATACTATATTTTTTGTATGTCCATCACATGGGCAACTTGATTTGAAATCTCTTTCTACCACTCCCTACTCTTCTCATAAAAAGTGGAAACTCCTGCCATCTTCTCCACAAGATTAACAACCTGATCACCTAAAGACATTAGAATTATGAGGATTATGCCTACTCAAAATGAGATTGCTGGCTAAATAAGGCTCCCTAGGTCATGCCTCCACATAATCTCCTCCCTCTTTAAATCTATCAATTTTTTGCTTAGAGATAGCAAAAATAGGAAAAACTTTCTCCTCACATGAGTCATCTAAAACACCAACAACTACTCACAATGATTAAATTCAGGAGTGACCTAGACCTATAGAGGCGGAGCCCCTATTGATATACATCAAAGAAGAGTAAATTAGCTTCTCAACATCAATGGAGTGACCCACTTCAATACATAATTTAATATAGCAATCTCTCTGGTTACTTCATTTATTTTAGCTTAATAAAAATTGTGAAGAGATAAAATAGTTCTAAGCCTTAGAAAGTTTAGTCGAACATAATCTTGGAAAATTAATCACTTTTTCCTCTCTCTCTCTCTCTCTATATATATATATATATATATATATATATATCCAAACAGTTCCACAATGGGACTAGTTAAAATACTAAGAAGCTCATGGGGGTCAATAGATACTAGACTAAAAGAAAACAAATCATCAAATTTAATGTTCTTAAGTTTATAAATATTGTTTATGCTAGGGGGGTCCAAGGGTACCCACTTACCTCTCATAAAACACCTATTATTTTGGCCCTCCTTTGCATTCACAAAGAATTCTCTCACGACACTCACTATGAACGCAGAGGGTTCATCACCTTTCTTAGACTCTCCAGGTATGAATATACACTTCTTTCCAAAAAAATTACTACCAAAACTCTCAAAATTAATCCTCTTCCTACTAGTAGTCCACTAATGTTGAGTAACTATCTAATCATCCTCAATCAATCAAGTTCTCTCCACAGCTAATAATAATTAGAAATGTGAAATGGCACGAGTGACTATCTCAAGGTATCTTAGAGTCCTCTTAGAAATCTATAGAACTTTTCCATGGAAGCACTCACCAATAAGGAAGCATATTTAGCCAAATCAATAAACTCTACCACATACTACATCATAGCCCTACTCCTCTAAACAAATCTCAAAAAAAAATCTCCTACGTCTATTAACGTATAGAAGGAGGTACAAATTAGGCTTGAAGCATATCAGAGAACTCCCAAATAATCAATGAATTTAATTTCTCTTAAAAAGTTTCCTCATGCTAGCCCATTCACTAGTGCTCTACCTTATCATCTAATAGAAAAGATTGCTAACAGCACTTTTCTCTTAGGACGATATTATACACTATCAAATATCTTCTCTAGTCTTCTCAATCAATCTCTACTGTTCTACACTTAAATGTGCCTGAATATCTCAAAGGCTTCAATCTTAATAAAATTTGTAGATGTCAATTTATCTCATTAAATCTAATAGTAGGAAACATGCTCTGTGCCTCACCCATCATTTAAGCTATCTGACTAGCAAACTAAGAAACTATGTCGAAATCGACCATTATAGCATTACTATATAAAGGAGCTTCCTTAATAGCACTTTATGTATTTATCATGTCTAGGTCGGGCGAATCTATAATCACATAGAATATACAATTGAATATACATGCACAAGAAAATAAAATAATGAACACCCATATAGACTCAAAATTACCCCACTTGACTTATAGATTAATTTTTATATTTCTATTTTATGATTCATTCTAAAGCTATTATTCTCATACCACCAAAAGCTTGTCATAACCCAACCCAATAGGATTCCTATCGTATTAAGTTGTGATATGAAAATCCCAAGATCTAATTTTTGAAATGCTTTAGATTTCATCTTCCAAGTTAAACTTTAAAAATAAATAACATATTATAGAGCTATTAAAACATCTAGAGTATTGAATATAAATTCATCCACATAATCTATATCATTTCCTCAAAATGTATATACAAGATCTACACTACAGTACATGACTATAGAACAAAGAGTAGAGAAAAATATAATCAAAGCTAATCATAATTATTAAAAATATCAAAATAGAGAAAAACCTATAGACTCAAATCATATCTTGAATTGCTAATCAATAAGTTGCTTTCTTTTAATTCCTTAAAACTAGAAGAAAAATTACAGTGAGTTACAACAGCCCAGTAGACCATAAAGAATGATCTAAATTTCAAAATTATTCTTATATTAAATATTTTCTAAAATTTTTAAAAGTAGTTAAACTTAGTATAATAATTCACCATATTGAGCAAAGTAATAAGGGTGTAGCCATTAATTAAATTTAAGTAATATAACATTAAGCAATCAAATAAACCAAAATTTATATCACATAATAATTCAGATCAATTTTCTCCAGATCTATAGATATAACCAAATTATCAGAGATTGTGTAAAATATTATTTGGAGGCTTTAATTATATTAAACACTATTTTTAGAGTACATATTATTTTCAATTAAATAAAAATAGAATAAATTCTTAAATTAATAGGTAAAGATTTTTATAAATATTTAAATATTCAAAATCTCAATCTATATAACATATAAAAAACTATATGGTGAAGGTTTTTAATACAACGTTATTGTTATTTTTTAGTAATAGAAATAAAGATTTAATGAAAAAATACCATATTTTTAAAAACTGAGAAAGACATAATGTGACTTACCTCGATACGTACAACTTTCTCAATCGAACCAATATCTTTAAATGACCTGAAGCGGCCAAAAAACTTTCTTTTCCTCTAAAAACCATCTTCTCTCTATTCACAATTTCCAATCATTGAATGAATGCATGGAACATTAGTTTTATTTTGTATTTAAAGTTCCATTAGTGGCATAGCACTGTGGTGCTACCACCTATCACTACGGTGCTTCTTCATTTTCCAAAAATCTGAGACTACAATGATGAAATGTCACTATTTCAAACCTTGGCGTTGTTGCAGCTCTACGGTATTAGGACACCCAACACCTAGGCACTCATTTTGTATTTTAAATTTTTTTACCTAAATGCACTCAAAACCCTTAGGAATCATTCTAAAGCACGTGAAAACTTTTTTCATACATCAAAACACTTCCAAACACACTTAAATGGGTTTAAAACATAAAACGTTAAATATTTACTATTTTTAAACTTGGGATAGAACATGTAGAGCTAAATGCTGAACCTCATGATATACTATATTATTTTATCAATTTAAAGTGTTTCAAAATCACATATTTTATGGAAATTATGATTTATTATTAAGCATCTTCCATCAAATAAGTGTATTTAGAAAGCTCACCTTTTAGTTCACCTAATATTTGTAGTATTTTCCATCAGATGGGTGTGCTTGAAAAGGTAGTTTGTTAAGGCAACTTATGATTGTCATTTAAATATTATATTCCATCAAATTTATGTTCTAAAAAATTTTAAATGTTAGGGCACGTAAAGGTGTCCTTAACACTATGTCAATATCCACTTAAATGCACCATTATAAAATATCTTAAAAGATTATGTGCCCTAACATGTACCTATTACAACCAAACTTTATATAAGGTTGAGAAGATGATTGACTACCTTTTAAATGATGGAAATCAATTCTTGGTAATTGAATGGCCTAGGATTATGGGAGACTTTAGTCATTTCACTTCTTATTTGTACAAATTTAGAAGGATTGACATGACTATTAATGATACACAACTTAATACCTTTGATCATTGATAGGAACAAACTTGTGATTGACTTCAGAAAATTCTTTTGACTCTCTTTGATAATTCACTGTTGTTAATAAGTACACAGATTTAATATTCCTTTCTTGAATCTTTCTCCTCTCGGGTGAAGAAATAACTCTTTCTCTACAAAATTCTAATTCAGTTTGAGTAGAGATTACCCCTTTCATCAATATCAAAAACTCTAATTTTGATTGTCCATAACTACTTACCCAGTTATGAACCAATCCATCCAATAAATTCTTGAATTTTCTCTTTCTCTTAAATATAGACACTACAGCATGTTCTTTAGATATAATAATAAGTGAAGAGTGCGCTATTTCGAGAATATTTTATTCTCCAATAGCATGAAATAGAAGCTGGAATTGATTTCTACTTGCTACTGGAAAATCAAACATAATTTTAGATTCTTCATTTGTTGATTCAGCTAACTTCAACTTGGCTTCCTCAGCTACAACATTCATCAGATAGTTTTCTTCCAACATCTTCACTTTCTCAGCCCTACATCTCAGACAATTATTCTTATTTCTTCTTCAAGATTTATTCATCTCCATAATGGTGGAGGATGACCCCATCTAAAAGATACCCACATATGGGAGTTCAGAAGATACTACAGACTTTCCCTTCTGTTAGAAGATAGACTTGGAAAAGTTTGCTAAGAAAACACTGAAGGTTTAGTAACTATAGGTGTAACTGCAAATCCACCTTCAATTGTGATTTCAATAAGCTGAGATTTAACATATACAGCTGGAGTAACTTCAATTTTGACCACCTCAGCTTGTGGCCTGGAGAAGTTGAATTGAATATTTTATATAGATCCAAATATGATTAGTGTGCTCATAGTACATGGTCCTTGGTTAATAGTCATGCTAACATTATTCTTGAATGAGAAGATTAACTTTCCAAATATCTTTCTATGATTGACTAGAATTATGGATTAATTGTTGAAGTTTATTGACCTTTAGGCAAGATATAAATCTAAAGAATATACTAAGTAAAGTTTACTTAATCACCAAAGCACAATTAAATTGAAGTGGGTCAGATCTTTCAGTTTTTTTTTAATGATTTTGAATATGGACATAGCCTATAAAAATATAGATTAAAGAAGTGAATGAATAAATTTGAGTTTGATTTTGATTTTTTGACGATGACCCTAATCCAAGTGACATTGAATTTGAGGGGATAATTGAAGTTTGATTTGAGTTTGAATTAAAATTAAAGATTTTGACATGATTTAGATAATAAATTCAATGAGAAAAGTTTATTCAAGAGGAGAGTTGAGTTTGGGATTTTCAATCTAAAGATTAAATTTTACATACACATATAAAACATTACACGAGAATAACCCTAACCTAACTTAGGACCAATTTAGTATTCTAGTTAGCATAGCCTTCTTGGTTATTAGGAAAATACAAATTAACCATGGGTTTACATGTTTATGTGAATAAATATGGACATATAAGACTATACACAGGCAGAATCCTAACCTGACCTAGGACCAATTCAGTACTTGGACTAGCCTAGTCCACTTGGTTTTTAGGATGAAACCAAGTAACATGGGTTTATATGTTTATGTGAATAAACATGGATAAACAAGATTGAAACTTAAATAAGCATGCATATATAAGAATATACATAGGTAGAACCCCTACATGACGTAGGACCAATTCATTATTTTGGTTTCCCTAGTCTACTTAGTTTTTAGGATGAAATCAAGTAATTATATGTTTATATGTTTATGTGAATAAACATGGATATACAATACTAAAATTTAAATAAGCATGCATACATAAAACTATACATGGGTAGAACCCCTACTTGACCTAGGATTACTTTAGAATTCTGGTTGGTATAGTTTGCTTGATTTTTCGGATGAAATTAGGTAACTATGGGTTTACATGGGTTTTTTTTAATAGGTGAATAAACATGGATGTACAAGACTAAAATTTAATAAAACATACATATATAATATATATATATATATATATATATATATATATATATATATATATATAAAAAAAAGTTTAGTCCTTCACAAAGGATAAGAGATTTTAAGTCTATCCCTAGTAGAGTCACCAAAAAAATTTGTGGATAAATTTTACTTTCTTTCATTTTTCATATGATTTGCTTTAAAATATTTCTTTAGTCAAATTATCATATATTAACATTATATCATCCTGAACTGACTAATGTTTCACTATCAATTTAAAAAGTGAAACTAAATTTATTTTCATAATCAAATACTATATAAAGAGTAATTAATTCATTCTGATGGATAAAATGAATATTCACATGTCATTTTGATTAAGAAACTAAATCAATGTTATTATTTTCATAATATAAGAGTATAAGAAATATTCAATTCATATAAAAAGATTAAAGCAATATTCACTTATAGTTTTGACTATGAAACTAAACCTAAGTTTACAATTAGGTCTGCATCCATAGATTCTTTCCCTATCTTAGAATGAAGCTAAGATAAATTTAATTTTAATATTGTTTTCTATACTTTATATAAAGGCAAGACCCTATAGTTAGTTACATCTCTAAAGAGAATACTCTTGATTTTAATGAAAATTAAAATTTTTTATTTTATATAGATTTAAAGAAAAGGTTTGAGCTATCAAGATTTTAGTGTACAGGCTTTAATTGTAAATCTTTAATTTAAATTTGGAGTTTAAATTTAGACTTTAGATTTTTTTTTTTAAATTTTGGAAGGATAGAATAGAAGGAATATGTAGAGACTGAAAGGTGTATACAATATTGACTCACACTTGCTTAGAGTGAGCTGGCACCTAATAATCCTAAGAACAAATAATCACTGTATGAATCCACAATTTGATGGATCTATCCTAGGAATTAAGTAATTATAATCTAAAAAATATTAATTAAAACTTTATAATATGTACATGATTGCACGACAAAATGATGCTTAGGTAATAAAGTGTAAATAAAAAAGGTTTTATTCATTTATAATTTCTCCAAGTATAACCCAAGGTTTGTTGTAAAGTAAAGGTGGCCAGGCTCCACCAACAAACAAACTTAGATTTTTTATTTCTATATAAATATAGATTGACATATAACTTTTTATTTTAGTATTCAAACTTCTATCCTCTAAATCTTCTATAGAATTTCAAAAGATTATAATCTTCAAAGAAAAAAAAATCATTTCCTTTTAGAACCTACAAATGTATAAAAACAATCATCTTCAAATCTTTTACAAATTTTGATGTTGTATAACTCCATATAACTATACAATTGTCTAACTTATTTACATTTACATAATTTTTTTTTACATTTACATCATTGCTTAGATATATTCTACTTTGTAGGAATATAAAAGAGCAATATATATAACTTGCACAAATGTAATGTTGTGTGAGTGTATACAAGTAAATATAAAATGACCAAGGAGTCTCTTCTAAATACACCAACTGAAACATAAATATATTATCTAAAGTGTAAAAAGTAAACACTATAAATATTAGTACTCTCAAGGTAAGACACTCCAAATAAACTAAACTAAACCACCAGCCTAGCCTAGACTAGAGTTGGTTGCCCTAGTAAACCATATAAAGTGTGTGTATAAAACTGTATGGCTTGGATATGTCCTAGGATTTAATAGTTTTAAATTTATTTTAGTGGTGTTTTGATTATTAATATTTAGATTTAAAACAAAATAGTGCTCAATAACTTTTAAGTACTCGAAGTCATTATTAGTAAGTCCTAGACTCATATTTTTAGTGCTACTAATTCTCAAAAAATGGGGTAGATAGGTTGCATGGAGTCCTTGCATTTCCATTAAGTGTTTTAGTCCTTAAAGCTTCCAATATAAGACACCTTAACCTTCCTATAAAGAGTAAAACAAAAAAATATGAAAGACTCAATTTCTAAATATTTTATAACTAATTTTTAATAATTATTTAGGTTGATAAGAAATCACTATTTCTCCACTAGGGCTGTGAGGTTTATTTCACCATCTTTTGGGCTTGCTAGTAGCCTTGTGAGCTCGGGTTACCTAGTAATTACATATTTATTTAAGTTTAATTATTAGTTGCTAATTTTTAATTAATTCAATTCAATAATTACTAATTTATAAATCTTACAATTTAACACTTACATTCCATCAATTTATTCATGGTATTGTCATAACGGATATGAGGACCAAAGCCTCCTTAACATGCGTTGCCCCTCAGAGCTTGAGATTTCTAGCCTAAAAACTTTATTGATAGAGTGGGTAGTGTAAATCTTGTTCATTTGATTTAGTTTATTGAGTTGATGATTTCTTGAATTTTTTGTGATTTATTGAGTTTTAAAATTTGTTCAATTATTTGATAAATTAAGTTTCACCGATTTTTGAATTTTTTTATTTACATTAAATTCTATACATTTTTATTTATCATAATACTTGACCCAATGATGATTTCATTGCCTTTGAGTTTCTATTAATTGATTTTTTCTATAATTACTTATGATTTTTATAAGTTTATCCCTTTTAATAAATTAAATTTGACCAAAATTTAACTTTATATTTTACATTTAATTCTAATATTTTATATAAATACTAGACCCAATTGTGAGTTTAATGATATTCAGTTTGTGTCATTTGGAGTTTTTTGTAATTAGTTATGATTTTTATAAGTTAAACCCTTGATTAATGAAATAATTAATTCAAGAAATTAGTAGATTTTTTATTTTACCCACAAATCACTCCAATCCTCTTGAAATCTTTCTCAAATGTCAATGATGACTTCTAAGGATGATTACAAGTGTTTGAATTAAATTCATTTAATTATTTTTATTTTTTAAATTCTTTTAATTTTTCTTTATTAAGCATTTGATTCTAAGCAATTTATAGTTTAAATTTTATTTTTATGATTTATGTTGAATTTATTATGAGTTATGAAAATTCTAAGTTAATTATGCATATCAAACTTGGGTTCACTAATTAACGAACCAAATGAACTCCAAATATAGTAAAATTTGAAACATAGGTTCATCTAAACATATACTTAAAACCCACTAAATTTTGGTTCATCAAAGCCTTCCTATGTCTCACAATCAATCCCACAAGTAAGTGCATCTATACCTTTGAGGATTTTATTTTGACACTCTATTATTTAGATTTGGGTAAAATCAATATCGTTCTAGCCCTTACATAAACATAAACACGCCATATAAGATTAAGCATAATTATATGTGTAATGGTAGTAATGAATTTCAAATATTTTGGGTCAAATTGTAAACTATCACTTTAAAATATTAATTCACCATGATCCTGTTGTAACTCGATCACTATGAATTAGGTTGTTAAACCTAAGCTTATGTCCTAGCGGCTAACCAAGAGGGGGGAGGGGGTGAATTGGTAATTAAAAATTAATCCCTCTTTTTAATTTTTTAAAACAAAAAATAAACTTTAATGAGTTTTGTAGAAATAGAATTTTCAACCACAAATTAGAAACAAAAATCAACAAAATAAAAAGCAATGAAAAATAAAAGATACAAGATTTATAGTGGTTCAGTCAAACTTGACCTACATCCACTCCCCGGAGGCACCCTCCGAATATTGCACTAATACCACTAGTGACTCTCCTTTAGCACCCACAGTAAGGCGGAGAAGCCTTTACAAAAAATCTTTCCACCACTACCCGATGCGGCAGAGAACCGTCGTCCTTTTACACTATCCCCAGTGTTGGTAGAGAATCGTCATCCTTTTATACTATCCCCAGTGTTGGCAGAGAACCGTCATCCTTTTACACTATCCCTAGTGTTGGCAGCGAACCCTTCGTCTGTTCACACTCTCCAAGTGTGGGTAGAGAACCCTTCGGCTGTTCACACTCTCCAAGTGTCGGTAGAGAACCAGATCTCCTTGACGGATCTTCTCACAAAAAATCTAGAAGGAAGAAAGAAAAGACTGAAGTAAACACAAATCAAAAGTAAAGATTCTTAACTTTGAATACCAAGTGAAGCCTTCACACTCCGGTAGTAAGAATCCTCTTTCGAACACTCTCTTACACTCTCTCCTTGACTCTTCTTTCAATAAGCACGAAGATCAGTGGACAAAAAGATTAAGTGTCACACTACAGGAAAAACGCCAAAAATCAGCAATTTTTTCCGGCGGCTTATATGGTAAAACTGGCGGTTTTCAAATATATCGGCAGCTTATCGACGGTTCTAACGGCTAACCGGCGGTCACTGTACCGACGGCATGCCGGTGGTTACAGCGACTGTCGTGCGTTCGAATAACTACCGGCAAGCGTCAGTACACCGCCGGTAACATTGCCGGCGGTTACCCGGCGGTCATGGCCGACGGTATTACTGGCGGTATGCATTGTTGGGCTTTCACCGGATAATCGCCGGTGGCCATCAGTAACTGTCGGTATATTACCAGCAGTGTAAGGAAAATACCAGCGACGTTAATTAGCAGTCCAGTATCGTCGTTTCTGGCGGCGGAAACCTGTAGTACCCAAAAAAAATTGACAACATTCCCTCTATTTGAGGGAGGTTCACCCTAAATTCTAAACCTGTAAAAATAGCAATACATAATAAGATGTTTTGGGCAACACGCTGCTATATTCATCACAACTATATACATAACCATAAATTAAACAAACAAGTTTATAATCAAACATTAAAAAGTTTTAAATAAGTTCATCAAACATAAAATAAGTTCACCAAGTTCTAAATTCAATAAGGTTACAATTACAAGTTCACAAATTCTAAATACAATCATCAAACATAAAAAAGATCTAATCCTCAGCTGTATCCTCAATGTCTGGAGATGGCTGCTCCTCTTGCTCCTTCTTCCTTTGATTTTCAACTCTATAGGATTGCAGCTCTGTTTGCATTTCATTTTGAACCTTTATCATTTCTTCAATCTCTTTAGATTGAACCCTTCTCATCTCTTCAATCTCTCTAGTCAGTGCTCCAACCCTCTCGCTTACAGATTCTTCAGCTCCACTTGGATCATGAAATGTAAAGGTATATGAACTGCCTTAATAGTATAAGCATGTGAAGCCATACCATATACCCTCCCCCTCTGTCTTCCACCAACAACATCTGATCATGTATGATACTCAGAAATATGGGCTGATCCTGAAGATGATCCCTCGCCAGTGGATTGCCGACTTTCTCGAGCTCGTACAAAATCATCCTTCCAGAATAAATCCATAAAATATATTGATATTACAATTAGTTTTATTAAAATAAATTTTTATTCTAAAACTTTAAAAAATTTTACTCACATGAGCCTTCTTAGCCTTCTCGTCAACCCACTGATGGTCAGCTTGATGTTGAAGAGTTCTTGTATGTAACTCCAATGGTGTTGGCTCCCGATCAAGGTGCTCTTTCTGAAAATTTAATGCTTAGTTATAATAACATAAATATATTTAATAAACTAATTGAAAACACTTACCAGTCATCGCCTATATTCTGTCTGAGGTATAGATCCACCAGTATGAATAGAGCTTCCTAAACCACCACAGTTAGAGGCTCTGTTCTGTTTATTCTGCTTTATCATTTTTATAAACTTAGGGGTCACCCAAGCACTACTCAAATCAGCCCAAATGCCCTCACCAATCCAATTAGGATGCTGCTCGGACTTTCTAATATCCGTGAACATGTCCCTGAGATGGGTCGCTCCTCTCCTCTCAAAATTTGTTCTGATCCTTGTGCTGTGCTCAGGCAACCACATAAAATCTTTCTGTAAAAATTTATGCAATACCAAAAAGATTAGTACAAATTAAATCACATATTTGAAATCATACCAAAAAAATATACCTGAAATTCTCCAAACCACATATCTCTAACCAGCTTTGGGATCTTCTTTCAGGATAAGTAAGGAGCATAATATTTAATCTTTATAATATCCTGGATTATATGTATAAGTGGCCTTGAAGGATTGAAGTTGCAAGTTACTTTTTCTGTTAATAATATGTAATTTATCAAAATACAAATAACTTAATAACATAAATTGACTTACTTATCGCCCTCAGGCTCAATGTATTGACGCTTATCTGTTGCAGCTGTAAGATCGCTAGCGCTAACCTCTGGTGGTCTAGATGGTCCACCCTGTTCATGCTGCACCGGATAGGGGTAGTAATATGGGTAAGGGTAAGGAGGGTGAGGACTAGTGGATGGACCAACTCCCTGTGATGATGGTGGGGGGTAATATGGATAGAATAGAGAAGCATGTGTTTGATCTGGAGAGGGGAAGTGAGGACTCATCGAGGGAGGAGGGAAGTATAGAGGTACAACTGCAGGTGGATCTGAAGGTCCCTAATCCTACTCACTCGGGGACTACTGCTGGCCCTTAGGTGGTGGTGATGGTGTAGGTACATCAGCAGGTGGAATTGAAGGTCCCTCACCTTCATCAAGCTGTGTGGCTCTACTAAAAGTAAACTTCTTCCGCCAGAACTTTGAGGCAAATGATTTACGAGGAGGATCATTGCTTGAAGCCATCTGCATTAAAAGAAATAATTAGTAAAGCATTGTAATATATAAAAAGTACAAATAAAAGATGTAATTAATAAAAAAGTATAATTCTAAATATAACAGAATATAAATACAAGAAGCAATTAACAAAGCAGTTAATGAATTACAAAATAAAGAATGCTAGAAAACAAGTTAGAAATTAACATTTTCATTTCTTAGGTTTCAAAAAGTACTTTTTAAAATATTACAAAAAGTAAAATTCTACAATACTAAATTACAAAAACTACTCATAATCATTAAAACTATTTTCATTGCTCTCAAGGGTATCTTCACTTTCATCTTTATTCTCATCTTCGCCTAAGCTAGTTGAACTATTCACATTTTCTAACTCCATTTCAATACTAGAGGTTATAGTTGGCATCTCCTCAATTTCAACATGCCTACAACTTGACATCTCATCCTCTTGATGTTCAGTTGCTACAATGTATTGTTGATCAATTATTCTTCGTGCTTTTATTTTTATGACAGCTAGCCAATCTTGTTTGTTTCTACGACCACTGGGATATTTGCTGAAATAAACTTGAATAGATTGACTTGCTAACACAAATGAATCAAACTTCTCATATCTTCTACTATTTTTTACATCTACTAAACCATACGCATGATGAATCCTTGTGCCGCTATTCTGTACTGGATCATACCAATGACAGTTAAACAAGCATACAAAGTTCTCATCTTCGCCTGGGTACTCCAGGTCAAGAACCTCATTCAAAATACCGTAATAATCACACTCATCTTCTTCATGACAAATGCTTCCTGGCGACCGCTCAATTATATTTTTAACAAATGCTTCCTTATTTCTCTGAAATTGATGATTAGCAGGTAGAAACATATGATGACAATCAAACCAAGTATTTTTTCCTCCATGTTTTAGTGTGAAAGCTTTGCTATTCTCCATGCAGTAAGGACATGCTAATTTTCCTGCTGTGCTCCAACCAAATAACATACCATAGGCTGGAAGTTCACCAATGGTCCACAATAATGCAGCTCCTCTCTCAAACTCCACCCTTTTCTCACAATAATGCAGCTCCTCTCTCAAACTCCACCAAATAACATACCATAGACATATCGTCCTGTACGATTAGTACAATTTAAGCCCAATCAGCCGGGACGATTTGAGATGATTATAAGAAATTTATTCATATCGTCCAGGATGATAATATATCGTCCTGGACAATCAGTACAAATTTTGGAATATTGTCCTCGACATCGCCCTGAAAAACAACTATCTGATGACCAATTGTCCAGCATATCGGCCAGGACGATATGGCGATCGTCCAGGCCGATTTGATCATGAAATCAAGTCATAATTACTTTTCTTAAATTTCAGAGAAATTTTGGAAAAATTGACCTTGATCATCCTGGATGATATTTTATAGTCCTGGACGATGTCTAAAAATAGGTTATTTCTAAATAGATCTGGCGGCAGATCCTTTCTAAATTGAGCCTATCGTCCTGGCCGATACAAAATCGTCCAAGACAATATGTTTTACATAATAATGGCTGCTTTAATGAGGATGCCCTAATTAGGGTTTCTACTTTTGGACAGATCGTCCAGGACGATATAAATATCGTTCCGAATGATGTTACCAAAAATAGAAATATTTAGGGAGCAATAGAAAATCTTTCAAGTTTTAAAACATCAGGAGCCACACCAAATACAAAAGACTCAAGAAAGAAAAAAATGTACAAACTGACTCAGACCTAGTCTACCCAATCTTGAGCTGATTCCAAATTATAGTCCGATCGTGTGAACCTGAAATGCCAGTACATAAGGCAGTCGTAGAGAAATAAGAATGTTCGCTATCATCAAAATCATAAACCATTGATCCGCAACAATCTCCCCCTTTTTGATGATGGCAAACAATTCAATTTGAATTTTCAAAAAAAGTAATTTCTCCTAACTCCCCCTCACTAGAATAAATCTTTTTAAAAAATAGGGGAGATAAAAAAATTTTTTGTTGTTTTTTAATTTTTTGAAAAAAAAGGATATAAATTCAACATTACATTTTCCCCCTATGACATTATCAAAAAGAGATGAGGCACAAAAAAAAAATGAACAAAAGAAAAAAAAATGTTCCCTGATCTAGTGAAAAAACAAATATTTTTAAAATGAGAAAGTTACCTCTTAATTTTAATCAAAAACCTTAGTAGAATTGGATTGACAACGCATAGCCCAAAAAAAGTTAGAAATTCAGAATTTGAAAATCCAAATTCAAGTTCTTTTAAAAAGGCTAAAAAACTTTTTAATTAAATATCAAATTCAAGGAATAATTTAGAGAAAGAAACAAGCATTTTTCAAAAATGCCTTCCATAAAATATATATAATAGAAGATCAATACACGAATTGTTGAATCAAGAATCAAGATTTTCAAACTTAAGTATCGACAAATATCAGGGGTTTTCTTAAGCTATTAAGAAGTACAAGAATGGTAAGCATTAAACTTTGTGGACTCATTTTATGCCTCTTGACAATTGGTTGGCGCACTACGCATCTTTTGATACACTTTATGTATTCTATTTTTTCAATTTGGCGTCTTTGTGCATCTTTTATTTTTGGCATCATTGGCCAATTTTTTTTAAATATGCTACATTTCTTAAATCTTAAAAAATAAAAGTAAACTCATCCTATTGATAATGCGAATTTCTTGATTATGAAAATTATGAGTTAGATTCAACAATTTTCAAAAGATTCCTATGCGATAAATAAAATGTAGGGAGATAAAAAAATTTTAGTTTCAAAGACTAATTTAAAATATAAAAAAGATTTTAAATCAAAAGTAAAATAACCTCTTTTAGGAAATAGAGATTGAGAGTCAAAAATATGAGTTTCTTTCCTTTAACTGTTTTTAGAGAAGTCAAACACAACTTACCAAAGATTTCAAGAAAAACAGGAAGTATATTTTTTATTTTTTGAAAAGTAAATGTGTGTGTTGATCAGAGAAAAAATTTTACGGAACTAAAACAAAACAAAAATTCAAAAAATAAATAAAAATAAAACTGAAACAAAACAAAAAACAAAAAATAACTAAAAACAAAACACAACACAATCTTTCTCCTGGTCCGATGCTTCAGAAACCAAGTCTGCCCATGAGATTCTTTGCTTTTCATTATTTCTCCAGTTCAAATTGTATTTCACCTTACCCTTTTCTTTCGAAGGAAGAATTCTTAAATTAGGGCACTGATTTTTCATATGTTCGAGGCTTCCTACATCGAAAGCAAATAATGTCAGAAGAAATATGAACGTCCTTACCATTTTTACCTTTTTTCCACTTTTGCTTATGCTTTGATGAGCTTTGTGATTTGCTTGACAAGTCATTGCATTCGTCACCAATTAAGCTATCTCTTTCGGTATCTTCAGCTTTTAGAACAATTGTTTCACCTGCATCCAAAAGTCTTTGACTCAACCCTTACTCGTAGGCAATAAGTGAGCCAATCAAATTATCAATAGAATATTCATTCAAATCTTTTGATTCACAAATAGCAACAACTTTGGTATCAAAATTTTCAAGTAAACAGCGAAGAATTTTGTTAACTTTTTCAAAATTTGAAAATTCTTTTCCTAAGGCATGCAATGATGTTACAATTTGAATGAACCTGGTATACATGTCTAAGATCATTTCAAAAGGTTTCATGGAAAATATTTCAAAATCATGCATTAACATATTCAACTTGGATTGCTTGATTTCACTAGTGCCTTCGTATATGGAGTGTAGTTATCCCAAACTTCCTTACCAGTAGTGCACGTGGATACTAATATAAAATCTTTAGAATTTAAAGCACATAAAAACCAATTTAAAGATTTTGCATTCAATTGAGCATTTACTTGTTCTTCCCTATTCAATTGATTAAAAGGAATATCAGTTTTAACTCCATTAACAATACGTGACGGTGATGAATAACCAGTTAAAATCTTATGCTACATGCAAAAATCAATGGATTGCAAGAAAGTAGTCATGCGAATTTTCCAAACATTAAAAGTAATATTTTCAAATAAAGGTAGTCTGGTGATTGAATATCCTTCCACAATATTATGATTTGAAAAATTAACCATGGATCGAAATTTAAAAACTTTTAAAAACGGCTTTGATACCACTTAAAAGTGCTCTAATGGCACTAGAAAGTTCATTAGGGATGTCAGGCCATATAAAACTGGCCCAAGGCTAACTAAAAGAGAGAGGTGAATTGGTAGAAAAATATCTTTCAATCAAAATACAAATCAAAACCAATATCACCACAATAAAAATCAAAGTGCGGAAATTAAAGTGCAGAAGTAATAAAGAAAGAACACACCGAATTTATAGTGGTTCGGTCAAACCTTGACCTACGGCCACTCCTTGGAGGTACCCTCCAAATATTACACTAAACTAAGTGTCTCTCCTTTAGCCCCCATAGTTAGGCGGAGAAGCCCTTACAAAATCGCTTCCACCTTCCCCGGTGCGGCGGAGTCGCCGGGTCCTTTGACACCAAAGAGATCTTCTTCTTTGGTGAACTTCCCTCGAGACAAGCCTTGAATCCGACAATATTCAGGTGCGAGCTTGCTGGAGCAACCGTGTAGAACCCCCTCCACACTCCCTTGAGTCCCCCCTCACAGGATCTTCTCCCTCTCTAAAACCCCACCCTTTTCTCAATCCCTTTCAAGCTCTCTCTTCAAGTTTGCCCCAAAAGAATAAATCTACAATGGCTGCTAGAAACACTTACAAAAGTTCCTTGACAAAGCTTAAATAGAAGCTCTCAAAACGAGCTCATTAATGCAAGTTGTCGACATTATCGTCCAGGATGATAGACATATCGTCCTGTATGATCAGTACAATTTAAGCCCAATCAGCCGGGATGATTTGAGACGATCATAAGAAATTTATTCATATCATCCAGGACGATAATATATCGTCCTGGACGATCAGTACAAATTATGGAATATCGTCCTCGACATCGCCCTGAAAAATAACTATCCGATGACCAATCGTCCAGCATATCGGCCAGGACGATATTGCGATCGTCCAGGCCGATTTGATCGTGAAATCAAGTCATAATTACTTTCCTTAAATTTTAAAGAAATTTTGGAAAAATTGACCTGGATCATCCTGGACGATATTTTATAGTCCTGGACGATCCACCTGGACGATGTCCAAAAGTAGATTATTTCTAAATAGATCTGGCGGCAGATCCTTTCTGAATTGAGCCTATCTTCCTGGCCGATACAAAATCATCCAGGATGATGTGTTTTGCATAATGATGGCTGCTTTAATGAGGATGCCCTAATTAGGGTTTCTGCTTTTGGACAGATCATCCAGGACGATATAAATATCATCCAGGACGATGTTACAAAAAACAGAAATATTTATGGAGCAACAAAAAATCTTCTAAGTTATAAAATATCAGGAGCCACACTAAATACAATAGACTCAAAAAAGAAAAAAAATGTACAAACTGACTCAGACCTACCCAATCTTGAGCTAATTCTAAATTGCAGTCCGATCGTGTGAACCTGAAATGTCAGTACATAAGGCAGTCATATAGAAATAAGAATGTTTGCTATCATCAAAATCATAAACCATTGATCCACAACAAATATAACTGGCCAACAAGAGTATGGTGTAGCTGTTTGACTATATGGTGTAAAACCATCAGCACATAATCTCAATCATATGTTGCGGGGCTTAGCAGCAAATGAAGCATGCACTTGATCAAAATGTTTCCACACTTCAGCATCTGATGGATGAGAAAGAACACCACTTTTTACTATTTTCTCTTTATGCCATCTTATATGACCTGCTGAACTCATTGATGCATAGAGTCGCTGAAGTCTTGGAATGATTGGTAAATAAAATAAATGGGAATATGGTACATCTTTCTTTGGACGATGTTGTTTTCCCGAGTTTGGCTTAAACCGAGGAGCATTGCAGGTGTGAAAAATAACTTTTGCTGCATCATCCTTGTAGTATAACATACATCCATTGATAGAACAATCAATTTTTGTAGCAGAGAGACCCAGCTTGGATACTAATTTCTTTGTTCGGTACAGGTCTGAGGGAATTAAATTGCCCGCTGGATTAGTTTCTTTCATAAGACCAATAAAGTCATTAAAACAACCACGGGGAATATTATACTCAGTTTTAATACTTAGCATCCTCACTGCAATGGATAATTCTGAATGTGTAGTGCAACCATGCCAAATTGGCTTTTGAGCTGAACGTAATAACTCAAAGAATTTTTGTGTTTCTGTATTTGGTGGATCTTCCCCACTAGACCTTAAATTATGACCTGTTACATTAAAAATAAGGTATTCATAGGGTCTACTCATTTGATTTTCATCAAATGTTTCATAAGCTGTAGATGAACCGGCATGAGCATCTCTGTGTGGCTCGTACTCGCCATGTGATGTCCAAATCCAGTAGTTTGGAACAAATCCCCTACGATATAAATCAAGCTTCACATCATCGGGCTTCAGGAATGATAGATTTTTATGCTTCAAACATGGACATCTAAACATTTTATCAAACTGAAAGGAAGGCAGTTGAGATGCAACTTGAATGAAAGTTTCAACTCCCTGTATAAATTCAATTGTCAATCCTTTTCGACCCGGCAACAATCTTTTATACATCAAATATATCTCTTCTTGGATAGTCATTTGGATGTTGAAGCAAACGTCCTCCTACATAGTTATGAAAACATTTATTACAACATATGTGCAAACAGGTTATACTTTAGGTGGATGAGTGGATTTACTCATAGTATAATTTTCAATGAAATTGATCCCCAGAGCAAAGGGCATTAACCCAAAAAATTGGCTATATAATAGCTTGTGACTGCAACTTCATACGAGGATGAAAATTAAAGATGTTGTATAAGCTTGGAACTTGTGGTCTTAAAAAATTCACACCCCGACCTCTACTGAGAGACTTCTAATGTGTGTCCTAGATGTATGATATTCTTAAGCTTTTCTTGATGTATGATTCTTAAGCTTTATTCACACATCTATTTTAACATTCTTATTTTTGTCACATTCAAATTAGATATCAATGGATTATTTACAACCTAACAGGATATTCAAACCCAAATATTGGCTACAGGATAATCATCAACACAAACTAACCATTTATATCAACTATCAACAATAACATCAATTCTTTATCCCTCTACGTGGGGTTAGTTACATGAATTCTTTTTCTTCATTGTGTACTGTTAAGAGTAAGATTCTCGTTTACATCAAAATAAAAGTTCATTTTTAATACTTTATAATCAAGTCTTTTTATTGATGCCTATAACTTTCTTAACATGGTATCAAATCTAACATATATGCTATTCTAACTGGGACATCATAAAGGTTGATGTTTTATTCGACCAAATCATCTAAGGCAACTCTCTCTAATCTTATGTACCACAGGAGCTACTCCAAACTTTTCACATATATTCTCATTTCGCATTCTATTCTTATGAGTGAACTCACACATACACCTGAGCATCCTCATCTCTACAACGCTAGCTCTCTTTCTCTCTCTATATCTCTATCCCTCTTTCAAACTCTCTCTTGCTCTCTCTATCTATCTATCTTTTTTTGCTCTCTCCCTCTTTCTTTATCCTATCTTTCCCTTTTCGCTCTCTCTCTCTTTTCTCCCTCTCTCTCACTCTCCCTCTCTCTTGCTCTCTCTAACACTTGCTTGCTCTCTTTCTCTCTCTATATCTCTCTCCCTCTTTCTATCTCTCGCTCTCTCTCTATATCTATCTCTCTTGTTCTCTCTCTCTCTCTCGCTCTCTCTCTCTTTTCTCTCTCCCTCTTTTTTCTCTCTCCCTCTCCCTCTCTTGCTATCTTGCTCTAACCCAAAGTCACAATCAACCCATTAGATCTATCATTACTAAATTTATACTTAATAAATGGAAATTTAGATCTACTCAAACGATTAAAAGATTACCTCTTGCACATGTCTAGATTACTATCAAAATCATACAATAAATTACAATTTCTTGCAAATGTCTAGTAAGAACAAATAATCACAGAAAAACATTAAAGATTACCTTCAAATCCCAGTTTTCTTCAGCTCACACGAAAACTAGGGCAGCCGGTGTGAGATTGACGACGACAAGATAGCAGAGCTTGATCGCGTGATATGCGGCCGGTGTGGGGTCGGCGGTCGGAGAGAGTTTGACGGCAGTCGGAGAGAGGTCATCGATGGCAAGACAGTGCGCTCGATCGAGCGAGAGGCAACGACAGAGCTCGTTCGAAGAGAGAGAAGGAAAGAATAAAAATGAAATGCGAGGCTCGGGCCTGTTAATTTTAGGGCATTTACCGGCAGTCTTCCGGCGGTCACGACCGCCGGGATCTACATCACTTATCAACGACGGTCTTCGCCGCAAGTAAACCGTCGGTAATATTGACATCCGGCGGTTTAGCTGGCGGTTACAGGACCGTCGCTATTGTCGACGACTTAACGTTACAAAACGCCCGGTTAGGCCACCGGTAAACA
>NW_021319083.1:26759592-26771523 GCF_001605985.2 Dendrobium catenatum
GCGACTCTAACGGTTACAAAAACCCCCGGTTAGGCATACCGGTAAACAAGCCAGCGGCCACCACCGCGGTAATACCGGCGGTCATATAATCGCCGGTAATCGGCTTTTTCCTGTAGCTGGAAATTCATTTAATTTATTTTTATTTTTTTAATTTCTTTTGAATTTTTCTTTATTACAGGTCATATGATTCTAAGCAATTTTATAGTTAAATTTTATTTTTATGATTTTATGGTTTTGGATTTATTATGAGTTATGAAAAATTTCTAAGTTAATTATTGCATATTCAAACCTTGGTTCACTACAATTAACAAACCAAATAAACTTCCATATAGTAAAAATTTTAAAAAATAGGTTCATCTAAACATATACTTAAACCCACTAAAATTTTAGTCATCAAAGCCTTCTTATTGTCTTCACAATCATCCACAAGTAAGTATATCTATACCTTTTGAGGATTTTTATTTGACACCTATTATTTTAAATTTGGGTAAAATCAAATATCGTTTACTCCTTACATAACTAAACGCCGCCATATAAGATTAAGCATAATTCTATGGTGTAATGGTAGTAATGAATTTCAAATATTTTGGGTCAAATTGTAAACTAATCACTTTAAAATAATAATTACTATGATCCGTGTTATAACTTCGATTCCACTATGCAAATTTAGGTTGTTAAAACCTAAGGCTTATGTCCCAGCGGGCTACCAAGAGGGGGGGGGGGGGTGTATTGGTAAATAAAAATTAACTCCTCTTTAAATTCTTTAAACCAAAAAATAAACTTTAATGAGTTTTGTTACGAAATAGATTTTTAAACTGCAAAATTTTGAAAATAAAAATCAACAAAATAAAAAGCAATAAAAATAACAAGATACCAAGATTTATAGTGGTTCGTGTCGCAACTTGACCCTACATTTTCCACTCCCTAGAGGCACCCTCCGGTATTGCACTAATACCACTATGTGACTTCTCCTTTAGCACCCACTGCAAGCTGAGAAGCCTTTATAAAAACTCTTTTCCACCCACTACCCAGTGCGACAGAGAAACTGTCTTCCTTTTTACACTATCCCAGTGTTGGCAGAGAAACTCGTCATTTCCTTTACACTTATCCCACATGTTGCCAGAGAACCGTCATTCTTTTTACACTATCCAAGTGTTGGAAGAGAACCCTTCCGGCTATTCACACTCTCCAAGTGTGGGCAGAGGAACCCTCGGCTGATTCACACTCTCAAGTGTGGGTAGATAACCCTTCGGCTGCTTCACACGTCTCCATGTGTCGGCAGAGAACTGATCTCTTTTGAGAGATCTCTCATAAAAAATCTAGAAGGATAAAAGAAAAAGGAGTGAAGTAAAAACACAAATCAAAAGTAAGATTCTTAACTTTGAAACACTAAGGTTGAAGCGCTTCACACTCCTCAGGTTGGTAGTAAGAAATCCTTCTTCGAACACCTCTTACACTCTCTCCTCTTCAATAGGCAACGAAGATCAGTGGATAAAAAAGATTAATTGGCAGTTTAGTTTGGGACTATTTATTTAAGAAAAACATAAAAAACTGTTCCAAAAACTGTAAATTTTCAGTTCAATGCGCATTGGGATCGTCCCGTTACGAATCTGTGGATCATACCTGAATGATTTTACTTAAAATGTGTTGGAAAGACCTAATGTATATGGGTACGAAATGCTTACGTACACAACACAATCATCCCGTGAATAAACTAGCGTTCATCCAGTAACGAATGGGTTATTCCAGTCAGATCGGTTGGTCCTAGTACGAACGGGTGAATATTCCATGGTCAATTTCCCAAAACATGTTTGTAGTGCAACATAAATAAAAATTTTGTGTACGTGTTTCACTTCGTACGTGGGCGAATTGGTCAGTACTGGATTGAAAAATTTTTCCAGCAGAGAAATTGTTCCTGGGACGAATACACTTCTCCTGGAACGATTAATATAACTCATAGAGAGCAACTCGTCCTAGAAACCTGATACACATTCGCGTTCTTTGAATTGAACATCCTTTTTTTAGGAGAATTATTTCCGTTCCTGGGTCGAATACAACTTTGACGGACACTGCGTTCCTAGCAAATTCTTAGTAGGACTTTAAAGAATAAAAATTGGTGTTTTTTTCTGTAACTCTTGTTTTCGTTCAATTGCTCTTCATGAGGAGATAATTTGACCTGATCATCCCATACGAACTATGTGTTCATCTTCGTTAGTCAATTCAAGTAGGCATTAATCTTTCTCAAAGATCTCTTAAAGTGTGCTCGTGTGTGTATTCACTCAATTTATCAAGAATACACTCCTCTTCCTCCAAACTTAGTTCTAAAAGTTATTACATAAAAGTTTTTCTCAGTTGGAGAGAGTACACAAAAGATTATTCTCATGTCTGAATTTTGTGATTTTGAAAAAGATATTAAGTGCTAGAGTTTGACTATCCCTAAAATGTTTATACACACAAGCAGCATAACAAGACAGATACTTGCTGTTCCAAACATTGTTAGGAGATTAATCTGTGTTATACATAATAAACAATAATATTTTGAATATCTAGTCATAAACCTATACAAGTTGCAAGATTGTAAAAACATTTTACAATAACAAACTCTCCTTAACAGCATCCAATTTTATTCTCTATTTTCGGTTTCCAAATGTAGCCATCTATGTTAATCAAAAAGTAGTTTAAACTTATGATTTTGAAACAAAGCTCTGATACCACTTGTTGAAACTCGTTCACTATGAATTAGGTTGTTAAATCTAAGCTTATGTCCCACGGCTAACCAAGAGGGGGGTGAATTGGTAATTAAAAAATTTAACCCTCTTTTTGATCTTAGGAAACAAAAATAAATCTTTAGTAAAAATTTTTTAGAAAATATTTTTCAACCACAGTTTTAAAAGTAAAAAACATAAAAATAAAAAGCTGCAGAAAAATAAACATGAGGTTTATAGTGGTTCGGTCAAATTAAGACCTACATCCACTCCCCGGAGGCACCCTCCGAGTATTGCACTAATACCACTAGTGACTCTCCTTTAGCACCCACAGCAAGGCTGAGAAGCCTTTATAAAAACTCTTTTCACCACTACCCGGTGCGACAGAGAACCGTCTTCCTTTTACACTATCCCCAGTGTTGGCAGAGAACCGTCATCCTTTTACATTATCCCCAGTGTTGGCAGAGAACCGTCATTCTTTTACACTATCCCAAGTGTTGGAAGAGAACCCTTCGGCTGTTCACACTCTCCAAGTGTGGGCAGAGAACCCCTCGGCTGATCACACTCTCCAAGTGTGGGTAGATAACCCTTCGGCTGTTCACACTCTCCATGTGTCGGCAGAGAACTGGATCTCTTTGAGAGATCTTCTCATAAAAAAATCTAGAAGGATAAAAGAAAAGAGTGAAGTAAACACAAATCAAAAGTAAAGATTCTTAACTTTGAACACTAAGTGAAGCCTTCACACTCTGGTAGTAAGAATCCTTCTTCGAACACTCTCTTACACTCTCTCCTCTTCAATAGGCATGAAGATCAGTGGATAAAAAGATTAATTGACAGTTTAGTTTGGACTATTTATAAGAAAAACATAAAAAACTGTCCAAAAACTACAAATTTCAAGTCAATGCGCATTGAATCGTCCCGTACGATCGTGAATCATCCTGAATAATTTTACTTAAATGTGTTGGAAACGAACCTAATGTATATGGGTACGAAATGACTTCGTACACACACATCATCCCGTATAAACTAGGTTCATCCAGTACGAATGGTTATTCCATAGGTCGGTTCGTCCAGTACGAACGGTTATTCCATTGGTCAATTCCCAAAAACTGTAGAACGTCACTTAAAATTTTAGTGTCGGTTCACTTCATCGTGGGACGAATATGGGTTCGTCTGGATGAAATTTTTCCAGAGAGAAAATTGTCTTGGGACGAATACACTTCATCCTGGACGATAATACTCTAGAGAACAACTCGTCCTAGAACTAATACACTTCGTTCTGAATGAAAAATTTCCAGAGAATATTTCGTTCTGGGTCGAATACACTTCGTCCTAAAAAATCAGGACTTAGAAAAATTTTCTGTAACTCTTATTCGTTCAATTGCTCTTATGAGGAGATAATTGACCTGATCATCCCATACGAACTATGTTCATCTCGTACGATCAATACAAATTTCTCAAGATCTCCTAAAGTGTGTGTGTGTATTCACTCAATTACAATCACTCCTTCTCAAACTTAGTTCAAAGAAAAATATAAGTTTTAAATACACAAAGTATCTCATGCTGAATTTGATTTGAAGTCTTTATAGTCTGGAGTTTGACTTTCCTAAAATGTTAGTACACACAAGACCAAAAACAACTCTTCCAAAAATTGCTAGGAGATAACTATACATAAAACAATAATATTTGAAATCATCAAAACTATACAAGTTGCAAGAATGTAAAACATGCAAATAACAACTCTCTTAACAGATTCATTAATCATCATGACCCAAAAAAAAGATTATATAACAAACATACCCTAGTGTTAACTGTGCAAATTTGAGATCAATTGGACCACAAATTAGGGAGTAAATATTAAAATTAATATATATTCAAACCCAAACTCCTCTCTATACAGCGGTCAAAATTCTTTGAAATTAAATTTAAAATAAAATTGTGCTCAACCTAATTCCAATGAGCCCAATAACTCAAAATTTGTATGAACATTAGATTTATGGTGAATTTTTTTAGTTTAGAGTAATTTTTTATTTATTTAATGCAGTAAATAGATTTAACCACTACATCCTAATAATTAGCAATGATTACATAGCGATAAAATCATTACCAATGCAATCATTACCAATGATTTCATAACAATGCATGCGGCTTCAATTATCCTAATCAGCAGGTGGTAGTAACTGTTAGATCATGCACTATAAGAAATCAAAGGCTTTGATACCATTAGATGGGAAATCAAGTGGCGAGATCATATTTAGGTTTATAAGAGATGATAGAATGGATAAATCTAAGCTATTGATTTTGAAATTGACGATTCTGACCAAACCCAATTCATGCATTAAGGAATTTTAAAGGTTTGGAAGAATTGTTATAACTTCTCAAATACTCAACAAAATTTAATGAAATTTTAAACACAACTTCCATACACTTAGATGAAGAATAATGAAGTGTTTGGAGGCTTTAAAAAACTCTTTTTTAGAAATATATATATTTTTGAAGATTTAAACTAGGGTTGAGAAAATACCTCAATGTAGATGATCTTGGGCTCTATAGACTCCTAGAGATGTCCTCTTGATCTTCATTGAAGACCTCAAGGCTTGAGATCCACTCGATGGAGAGTTATTTGAGTGGAAATATTTATTCTCTTGTCACCCATTCAACAAGTAAATTAAAGTATTCTAGAGTTGGAGAAGGTTGGAGAAAGCTTTAAGAAGGCTTATGGAATCTCTATGCAGCTAGGGGATACAATCAACCAACTCCACCTTCAGGAAAAAGTGAGGTATTTATAAGAGAGATAAATACATATGGACTTAATGGTGGCCAGGTGCATGCCACCTCAGCATATAAATCAGTTATGGACTGACCAATATAGACTATATAGATCACCTAAGAAAATACAAGCAATGTGGTAACTTATTTCGGAAGTTATGACTGAACTAATAAGTATATGGTGGTTATTTTGAAGATTCTTGCCACCTAAATAATGCACATAGCTGGATCTAACTTGGCATGTGCAAGGAATGTTCTAGAGTGGAATTCAATAGTTTATATGATCAATTTTTGGCTGGGTTGCTAATGAGCTCAAGGATTTGGGTTTTTGGAGGTTTGGGTAAAGGTTAACCCATGGCTAGACTTATTGGCTTAGGTGCAAGAGATAAAGGGATACCTGATGCAACCACTTATGCAATTTAATTTTATAAGGTTTCACATTTAGTTTAAGAAAACCTCTTTGCATTCACTTTGGTTCAACCCATGTGGCTAAACCATGTGGGCCCATTAGCTAAAATCTTTTCGGGTGACCCTTGGGGACTCAATGGATAGGCCCCATAGGTTAATTTTGTTTAGCAAAGTCTGGAGAATTAGTTTCAAATTTTTGAAGGGTTTATGTGTATTTTTGTCAACTAGGGTTGACCAAGGTCATAGTGGGGTCCAAATAATTCAAAATCATACTTTGGACTTATTTGAGGATGTCTCATTCATTGAGGAGGTCATTTCATTTGAAATGCATATTTGAGCGCTTTAGAAACCTTTTTGTGAACTAGGGTTGACTTGATTAATCAAGTTTGACCATGGGTTAGGATTAGGTCAAACCCATTCCAAATGTTATTTTGAGTTTATTAGAGATGGTCCCAAGGTTTGGTGAGGCCTCCATGCATGAAATATAAGTTAAAAGGCTTAAGAGGCCTTTTAGTTAACCTAAGTTGACTTGGTTAACTAATTTTTTATTTGACTTGGTTAACTAGGGTTAACCAAAGCTTAGGGTTAGGTTTAACTCAGTCTAAATGTTGTTTTGGACATGTTAGAGTAGGTTTTATGTAATATTGAAACTCGAATGCATGAAATGTAAGTTCAAAGGCTAAAGGAACCTTTTGGTTAACCTAGGTTTACTTGGTCAACTAAGATTGACCATGGGTTGGGTTTAGGCTTAATGTACTCCTAATCATATTTTGGATATATTTGAAGAAATTTCATGGTTTGGTTTATCTAAGTAACATTGAATTTTAGGAAAATTCAATTTCATGAGGTATTTGGATTCAAGGTTTAAGTGGCTTTCTTTTCTTCCATGATCAACCATGGTCCACCAAGGGTTTAATATTAGTTCATTGCATCATGCTAATGACAATGATCATGATTAATAGATTTAGGGAGGTTTCAAGGTTAATTTCCATAAGATGTTGTGTTCAATTGTAAGGCCTATAAATATTTGAAGGTTTTACATCTTTGGGAAATGCTTTGAATTTAAGAGTTTAGAGGTCTTGGAATACCGCCAAATTGGTGTGGTTGACCATATGAAAATATCAAATCAATATACGAGATACGAATCATGAATTTAAGGTCATTTTGTTATGTTTTAAAGTGATTGAAAATTATCCAAAAATAGGTAATGGACCAAGGGGTTTTGAGTTTAATTTTGAACATTGGATTTTAGGGTTTGGTTTTTTAATTGGGTTATGACAGTAGATTTGGTTTGGATTTGATTTGATCAATAATTTGAAGGAATTTTGGTTTTGGCATGCTCATATCATTAATAATATGGATGATTGAAAAGATGATCAGGTGACAATGATTAGTGACTATCAATTGGAGGATTCGAAGTTTAATTTTGATTTAGATTTTGAAGTTGATTATGGAGGTCAATGATTAAGGGAAGTTTTTATTTTGAAATGATCATATTGTATGATCATAGATAGTATTGTATGAGTCACACGAGGAGTCTCTAGACAAAATTAGGTTTGTCTAGTACGATCATAAGATTGTAATGTATGACTCATCCGAGGTCAATCTGGATGACATTTGGTTTGTCCAACACTTTCATCAAATAGTATTGTATGACACACCTGAGGGTTCCATGGATATATTTGGTTAGTCTTGTATGATCTTATTATAATTTATATAGTTTGTACTATATGAATGATTTCATACTATACGAGCAATTAAGAAATTGAACTCATATCACTGATAATCATTTGGTGACTGTCAAGTGATGGATCAGATGATCAAATGATAATCAATGGTGACTCTCAAGTTATGATTAGTGATCTAATCACTATTTCAAAGCATAGTGTTGAATTAGATTTTTAGTTTGGGGTGGGGTTCCTTGATTTGTGTGTGAAAATTAGATATTTTTTTGGAGAATTGAGGTCAAAAAATATAATTGTTAAGTAACATTGCAAATTCAATTTCATGGACTATGTTTTGATGATTGGCAAAGACTCTTGCTTTTCTTCAACTGCCTGTTACTATTGATATTTCAGGAATCAAAGATCAGACAGAAATCGAAACCAGCTCAAGATTGGGAAGATTAGGGTTGAGTCAGTCTGTATTTTTTTTCTTTCTTGAGTCAATTATAATTGTTTGAAGTGACTGATGTTAAGTAACCCTACACACACACACTTGAGAGATTTAGAACTTGTATTTTTACTCACATAGGCCCGGACGATATTTATTTCATCCTAGACGATCGAGTTCAAAACAAAATATCTAATCAGGATTTCTTAGTTAAGGCAGCCGTAATTAATTTATCGGCTTGGACGATACCTGTATCGACCAGGAAGATATGCTCAATACAGAAAGAAATTGCCGCCATGATCAATTTAGGTATTCTGTATTTTTGGAAATCGGCCAGGACGATTATTTGATCAGCCTGGACGATATTGTATAATTATGCCTAAATTGATCCGACGATCATGGGAGTAATTAAGGATGATTGATACGATCACATCATCCTGGACGATCTATTCAAAAACCCTTGGTTGTTCCTGGCCGATTTGGATCCGATAACTAAAATTCAGGGCGATGCTCTAGACGATTTTCCTCTTATTTGAATTGATCGGCCGGGACGATAGTGAGATTGTCCGGGACAATCGAGCCAATTTTCAATCGTCTAGTTTGCATTCAGGGCGATGCTCTAGCCGATCTTATGATAGTTGTACTGATCGGCCAGGATGATTTCAATATCATCCTGGACGATAAAGTCAGCAACTTGCAATTAATGAGCTCCTTTGAAGCTCTTCTATTTAAGAGCTCTTATTTAATGTTTTGTAACATACTTTGGCTATCAAACTATAACACAATAAATTTGTCCTTTGACCTAGCAAAACCGTAAAGTGAAGACCTCGAATAAGCTATACTCGATTCCAGAAACAGGAGGTCAAGGACAGAGAGAGCGATTGGACGAGAGGAGAGGATCTTTTTGAGGGAGCTTCTTGAGGGCGAATTCATAAGGTGCTCCAAGCATTGTGTCCAGCTTCCTCCTCCCTAGAGTCTCTTTATCCCTAGCAAGGGTGTGCGAAGATAAGTTTCAGCAAGTTATCGTGTCTCTGCCTGCTTCAGGAGGAAGCAAAAGAGTTGGGTTCTCTGTCCGTTGCTCTCTCATCTAGACACACCTGAATGTATATCGCTCACATACAACTACATTCATCCGAACTACAACATCAAACTACAGCAAATAAAGCCATTTGAGAGCAATTGTGGCAAAAAAAGGAGGCTTGTTTTGTGAGGGCTTCTCAACCAAGCTGACACTATACATCACCAGATGGGGCTAAAGGAGATCACGATTGTTATTAGATGCAATTAACTCGCAGGGCCTTTCCGGGAGTGGACTGTTTTAGTCGAGCTATTGAGCCGAACCACTAATAAACCCTTTTGTTCTGTTTTTTACTGCCTTTCGCATTGATTTCTTCCGCACTTTATTTTTATGGTGATTTGGTTTGTGATTAATCGTTCTTTTTGCTTAAAGAAAATTTTAAATATCAATTCACCCTTTCTTGGTTAGCCTCGGGCCAGTTCTATAGGGCTTAACATCCCTAATAAACTTTTAAGTGGTATCAGAGCATGATTCATAAAAACTGAGTTTGAAAATTTTTTAAATTTTGATCCCTGGCTAACTTTGGGAATCGTAATACACCGGAAGGTTTTTTATTACCCGACCACCTTTGTTTGATAATATCCCATTTAATTTTTGGAAAACTCGCCTGTCTATTTATAATTTACTGATTATCGCATGTGGATGCTTGTTAAGGATGGTTACACACCTCAAATTAGTAAACTTAACAGCATTACCGTTCCACTTTCTTTGACTGAATGGACTTTAGATGATAGGAATTTGTCTCAATTAAATGAAAATGTCTTAATTACTTTTTCTGTGCTTTAAAATTAGAAGACTACATGCGTATTTCCACTTGCAAAATTGGTAAAGAAATTTGAGATAAATTGTGTATCACTTATAAAGGCACTAATGAAGTTAAATAATCCTGTTTGAATATTCTCTTGCATGACTACAAACTTTTTTGTATGAAACCTCATGAATCAATTTCTGAAAGGTATACGAGATTTACTCAGATTGTTACTTCTTAGCATGCCTTAGGAAGAGAACTTTCAAACTATGAAAAAGTAAACAAGATTTTAAGATGCTTGCCTTCCTCTTTTGATGCTCAAATCACTGCTATAATTGAATCTAAGGATTTAAACACCTATTTGATTGATAACTTACTTGGCTCACTCATTGCTTACGAGCAAGGGGTGAATCAAAAAAATCTTGATGCAGGTGAAAAAAAGAAGGAGAAAACGGTGGCACTGAAGGCACACAAATCGAACTCTGACTCTTCCGGATCCGAAAGCGATGAATTTTCCTTAATCACAAGGCAATTCAGAAGCTTTCTAAGGAACAAGCAAAAGCATCATTGGAGAAAAGGTAAGGATAACAAATATTCTAAAGGATCGTCTGATATGGTTTGTTATGAATGCATGAAGCCCGGACACTTGAAAGTTGATTGCCCTACACATAAGATGCATACAAGCAAGGAAAAGAGTGAGGAGAAATCCAAATTTAGAAAGGATAAAAAGAGACTTCAAAAAGCATTTTGGGTGGATTCTACGTTGGATTCATCAGAGACGGAACCAGAAGATGAGACAACAAACTTGTGCTTGATGGCAGACGATAATCTTAATCAAGAAGAGGTATGTGAACTTTCCTATGATCAACTCCTTGAAGTTTCTGAAAAAATTCATGCATCATATAGGAAACTTAAGAAAACTCATGCTAGCTTGAAACTAGAATTTTTGAACTTACAAAAAGAGCATGCAATTATGACTAAAGATCACTCAACAATTGATTCAAATCATATGGCTCTACTTGATGAATTTGATGAGTTAAACAAAAAGCATTATGAATTAATCGAAGAGAATGAGTCACTAAAAGTCACACACACCTCACTTGAATCTGATTTTAAGAAATCTAAAGAGATAGAGAAAAACCTGAGAATTGATAATGATGTCTTAAAAAGTACCAACTTGAGGATTCAAAATGAATTGGATACACTTAAGAAAATTTGGATGACACAAAAACTTAATCAAAAGCCAAAACCTAAGAAGAGGCATTATAACTCAAGCCATTTAAGAAACCCTTTTCCAGGAGTTAGATGATTTTCATGTGACATGTTATGACACATCTCACACACTTGCACTGTTCACCATAGTACACGTTGGGTGTGGAGACTAAAGGTGTATGATTTATAACATACCACACATGCATTGCATTCTACTTTTCATAAGAAGGGACACAAACCTGTTTGGGTTCCTATATCTAACATTTGATAGTTTTGTAGATGGGCTCTCACAAAAGGCCTCATGAGAGTATGTGGTACTTGGACAGCGGATGCTATCGACATATGATGGATGCTCTCGACATAAGACTAGAGTCCAGAACTGGAGGCAAGGTTACTCTTGGAGACAACACCACCAAGAAGGTGGTAGGCTCAGGTATAATTGGAAATTCCAAGAACCTTATGATTGAAAATATTTTTCTTGTAGATGGATTAAAACACAACCTTCTCAGCATCAGTCAACTTTGTGACAAAAGCTTCATTGTGCAATTCTTTGCAAATTCATGCATTATAAGTTTAAGTAACAATACTATTTTGCAGGGAAAAAGGATCAACAATGTCTACATGCTTGATTTAAATAACATTGAATGTGGTGCTTCATTTTGCTTAAAAACAGTTGTTGATGATTCATGGTTATGGCACCGAAGATTATGTCATGCAAGTATGAAAACCCTTAGAAAAGTGACCCAAAAAGACCTAGTTAGAGGTGTCCCCAAACTCAAGTTTTCAAAAGATCACCTTTGTGATGCCAGCCAACTAAGAAAAGCAAGTCCACTCTACTTGTCACCCCACTAAGGACATTAGCACCTCTAGACCTTTAGAAGTCCTTCACATGGATTTGT
>NW_021319083.1:26771623-26887970 GCF_001605985.2 Dendrobium catenatum
ATAAGACTACATGTCAGCACTTAGCTGCCGCTAGAGCTTGTGTGCGCACCAAGTACTTTGGTTAAAACAACACTGATTGGATTTAGGCTTAACTAATGCCGCACTATTCCAACTTCTATCTGTGATAATACTCGAAAGTGCTATTCTGCATTCTCGCAGAAAATCCTACCTCAACATTCCAGACGAACCAACACACTCTGATATCCACAGACATACATTTCAATAAGGGAATCCATGTATCCAAGAGAGAACTTGAACCCTTCCCCATACGTTTCAACTGAAAAATCACTTGCACGACATTTTCTCTACAAAACTTTTTAGGCCTTTGATACTTTCCCAGTGCCATAAAAACACCAGGCTTGCGTGTAATTGATTTACAAACTCGCTTAAACATAGAACAATATTTGGAACATCGATGTTCCTTGCTCTTTCGCTGAGTCTTATGCTTTCTGTGATTTTTTACTTTATTCTTGAGTGATTTCTTATCCTAGCAGTCCGCAATACTACATTGTCCCATTGTTTCTATTGTGTTCTGTGCTGTTCTTATCTTTGGATTTCTTGATAACAAATACGCAAAATTCAAAAATTTTCGTCGTTCACTCGTCTCGACGACACCACGAACCTTTTTTCCATACGGAGCCCGATGTCCGCTGTAACAATGTCCAATCTGCGTAGACTTTCAAAACCGTCCTAGAAAGAATAACATATTCTTTTAATGTAGCTCTTAACCTCTGTACCGATCCTCACTCGATCCGTCCGGGATCGAATCATTTTTTCTCCAACATGGGGCGATTCGATTGGCAGGCATCGTTGACGGCATCAAGGCAGTTTTTTATTTATAAACTTTGTCTACAGACCTTTGGTTCGTCCAGACGAATCAGATTCTGCAGTTCATAGTGGGCGGGACGATTTTCAACTGCCACTTTAAAATGAATTAAATCTTTGATCGTTACCTGTACGAAAACCGTATTCGCTGTACGATCTCGTTCTTGTCCAAACAGTCCTCGTACATAAAGGACCACTTCGAAATCTGTGTGTTTACGACACAAGCTGCACTTATTTCCTTTAAAGCTCTCATTTAATCTCGTCCATGAACGAAATACTTTTCTCGTACGGGACGAAACCGAAAATTTCCGTCCTGGGTTACGAACAGTGCTTCTTCTTTAAAATTAACACGGCAATTATCTTACTGAACAGTCACACCTCTCACACAATTCTTCTGAAGTTTCATCTTTTCAATTCCTTCAATTGAAAGTTTCTAAGAAAGCGCCACAAGCACATTTGTAAGCGGTCCTCACTAGGCAAGTACATCAACAAACTTCCATGTCGTACGAGCGCACTGAACGAATCTTTTCCCTAGGTTCTCTCTGCAAAAATCACCCTCCTATGAATCTAGACGAGTTCTCCTGGACACGGAAATCAACTACCTACTACATTACTAGGTAGATGCACGTTTGCTCACGCCACACTGTCTAGTGTGTGCAATCTCACTCCAAGTTCTTCTACAACTAAAGAAAACCTTTGTCACTACTCATCTTGCAAGCGACACTGTCATTCAACTACATATCAGATTACTGCTCAGTTCTTTTGTTTTCACGCAACAAGAAAATGAAAATCACCAAAGGATGACTTGCATATTTTTCTAAACTTAAGGACTGAAGGCTCAAAAGAGCACCACACTTTAATACCCAAGCTCAAGTCTTTGATTGGCAAGAAGTTACATCTCGTGCTGATTAGAGATACGGAGAATTAAGGATCAATTTGCCTAAAGTTTCAACACCTTCAGTGCAGTGCAGCCCGTATCATCCAGCAATGTGTTCAATGAACTCCATTATGACCCTAAACGCCTGGTGAAGATTCCACATCAGACATCATCCTGTCCTTTCCACTGTCTATCGTACTCCTGATTATGATCGAGAGACACCGTATAAGATGTTGAGCACCCTACATCTGGACTACATTATGGTCCTGATCTGAAATTGGTCCATCGTTGAATCATCAAAGAGAAGATAACCATACGGACTTTCAGGACCATACTGATTGCCTATATGATTTTTGGGAGACATAGTATGATTTAAGTTCATCATCACTAAGGAGCTTTGAAGAACAACATCTACACACAACGTGGAGATCATTTAGCAGCTATCTTGTCAATAAGCGACCGAGCCCAGCCAGAACTTATGCTAGTTCTGAAGTAAAATAGGAATAGAATGAAAGCGGGGAACCTTCCACTAAAGCCTGGGTACCGACGGAAGGCTTTAGCTGAGATTTGGTTCAAAGATTAGAATTAGGAGCTATTTTGAGCTAAGATCTTTGATCAAAGAATTAAATCTAAGCTCATCGCGCAGATTCAGAACACGCATCAGGCAGGTATGGGATCGTATGGCCACAAATAACGATTAATACCTCTGTTACAGGATACAGTAGTTACTTCAGCTTCATTTCTTGTGCGTGCATCACGCAACATCCTCCTCTCCAGATCAAGGGTCCATCTGAGTGATTTGTTCAGTGTTTCGGAGTTTTGGCTCTATGTTTCGCTTCGTACGTTCAGTGCATTGTTCTTCGTGTTAAGTCGATTTCCTTTTGTGTGTTGATTTTCTATGTTTTTTTAGTTCCTGATAATATGATACAAAAGAGTTTAAATTGTTAATTAGTTTATCCCGATACTCCAATAAGTTTCAATGTTCTTTGTTGTTAAACTGTTTTATAAATGTGTGGTTAGACTTTATGGCATCTCATTCATTTATTTTAATCTTAATAGTTTCTTTATTTAACTTATAAATTTAAATTAATTTCATTGAAACATACTACGCATTTTTGCTATTTAAGGCATGCTTATAAATTGATATACTTTGAATTTTGAATTCCATGTCTCTTATTTCTAGACTACATTATCTGATATTCATTATTGTAATTTAGATCGTCCTTATTTTGTATTTTTCTTTTTTCAAACCTTAGTATCATCGCACTTAGAAAATTCTGAAATTTTAGATTATTGATTTTGGAAAGAATCCAAATACTCTTGAAAATTGTATAAATGTACAAAAAATCAAAAAAAAAGAAGGAATGTGCCAAAAACTTTGGCAATGACAAAAAGAGCCTAAAAATAAGCCCAAAATACAAAGATTGCACAACGAAAATTTTCTGGTATAAAAAAAATTGAAAAAAACGATGCGCTAAAGCGCCAACTGCTGGTGACATTACTTCTTTCCCAAACTCATCTTTAACTCTTAATGTCAAATTTTGACTCTCAACGTCTATTTAATTTAAATTGAATATTTGAAATCATAAAATTTTCTATTCGTACCCCTTAGTGCAATAATTTTCTTTATCTCGTCTATCTAACTTAGCACATGCCCTTTGACATTCTTATATTCTCTAAGTTATACTACTATTATATTGAATTTAGTGCTATTCTCTAATCGTTTTAATTTATATTTACCATATCTTATCTCATCAGTTTCAAGCCTTATAAATATAAATCAATTCATAATCTGCCTTACATTTCTAAACATTCTTATCTCTTTCTTTTGATGTTAGTCCAAAAAAAGGGGAGGACTTGTTGTTGTGTCTTGTAAGTATTTTCTTGTGTCACATTTTACTTATTCTGTTTTATCGGTATGTTTTTGATATGTGTGTTTGATGTCTTTTTGTTTTATTTTGTAGTTGTATAAATTTTTGAAAACCAAATCTTTTTTTTCAAATGCCTCCTTTTATTCATCTGAGTTCATCCATCTTTCAGAGGCGAGTTAGGAGCATATCTTGAATTTCAAAGAAATACAAAACAATAATTATTTTGTCATCATCAAAAAACGGGGCGAGATTGTTAAGCACTTGATGTACCATTCGCAACCCCACTTACAAAGTTCTATTATGTCCTGTTATTCGCACTTTATAGTTAGATTCAAATTTTGTTTATTCTGGTCCATTCCCTAACATTTTTTGGAAGATTTGTTTTTAACTCTTACGTGTGTACTAAGGCAATTTCAGGAAAATCAACTCAAGATATGAATGATTGTAATCAAATTCAATATCAACTATCTCACTCAAGTTCTTTTGACCAATGAAGAGGCACGTGGACTGTAATTTAGCTGAAAAATCACAGTAATCCCTTGGGAGATTTTTGTAAACTAATCTACTGAAGACGAACTAGTTCTACGGGAACGATCATGTCAATTACCCCTCAAGAAGCAGCAATGGATGACACAGGCGGGGAGAAATTGTATCCAGTTCTATGACGTCCATGACTGAATTTAAATTTCATGCCTCGGCGATGAAACTTTACAGATTTAGGCACTCTGACTGTTCGTCCTCGATGAAAAATAAGGTTCGTACACCTTGGACGAAACTCTCTGTAATGAGATCGTACAGGAACGAGAATCAAATTTCTTATGTCCTGGACAAAACTCTCTGTAGTGAGAATCGTACAATGACGACAAACATGAATTTTTGTCCCTGACCAAACATCTCTGTTGAGATGACAGGACGAAATAAATTTCTGTCCTTGAATGACAATCTTCTGTTTAAAAATGTCCCAGGACGCAAAACCCGTTCGTCCATGACGAACTGAACCTGACTTACGTCAGTTGGTTACTCATGCAAATTCGAACTGACCACCTGAACACTGACATCTCGATACGGACGCAACTTTCGTCGTGACGAAGTTTTCGTACGGGACCGATTAGGCCTGTACGCAACATAGACTGGCAGCTATACCATCTAAGGTTATTTTCACAAATGTTAAGTAAATTGTCCAGGACGATCCACGATCATACAGCGATGGACATCACTACAGTACAGAATTGAAAAACTTCCAGTTATTTGCGGTCAGTTTTCTTTCTGTCTTTTGTATAAATAGTTTCAAATTGACACTGCACGCACATCTTATTTGCCTCATTAAACTTCGTCGACCTATTGGAAGAAGCAGTAAAGGAGAGAGTGAGACGAGACATTTCGAACGAAGGATTTCTGACATTGGGAGGAAGGCTTCGCTTGGTGACTCTCAAAGGTAAGATCTTCCAACTGTGGATTTGAGATTACATTCGACATCTTTTTCTTTTCTTTCCTTCTAGATTTCTAGTGGAGAGAATCTGTTCAAGGAGATCCGGCTTCCTCTGTGCGACACTAGGAGAGTGGTGAACAGTCGAAGCTTCTGCCACACACCATAGGAGAGCTGCTGAAAGACGGACGGATTCCTGTCTAACACAACTCCTGGGCATTCAATGTAGAAGGACGACGGATTCTCCTGCCGCATACCGGGTAGTGGTGACAAAGAGTGATTTTGTAGGCTCTCTTCGTCTTGCTGTGGGCTTGCAAAAGGAGAGACACTATTGGTATTAGTGCATATCAGAGGTGCCTCTTGGGGAGTCGGATGTCAGGTCTGGTTTAGACTGAACCACTATATTTCTGTGCGTTTTACTTAACTGCTTTTATTTAACCTCATTTATCTCTTTTATTTTTTTAATAAAATTGTCGGTGACAAAAAACTCTTTCTAATAAAAATTTATTAAAAGTTTAATTTCGTATTCACTTACATTTAAAAAAGGGTTAACGTTTTAAAACCTACTCATTCACCCCCCAATCTTGTAGCCTTGGGATATTAACTTTAAGCGTCCTAACAACCTAATTCACTAGACTCAACAGGTGACCTCCTATTCACACGTTGACCCTCAACCTCCCCTCCTACGTCTTATCAACATAAGCAAAAGTATCATCAGGCAAAAAGCATACACCAAGGTAACACGTCCTCTTGTAAATCGTTCAGTGAGAACATCCATCGACTAACAGCAAAAAGAATAGGGACTTAAGCTGTTCTTCTTGATGTAACCCAACCGAAATCGAGCTGAAAATACTTGGTCAAACCATGTTGTGTTTGAAACACCAAGTGATAGTCTCACTGCATACCATATCTTTTAATGTTCTTATATATAGCATTATTGACTCATTTTATTCACAAAGCAACTCTCTATAGCCACTTCTGCTTGGAACTTTATATCAATATTGCCTTTTTTTCTCAAAACCTCAACCGAAATCATCTTGTAGACTCCTCCTTTTTTCTCTATATTTCTCTCATCAAAACCTCTTCAAATAAAATGTACTGGCTTACATAATCGACAATCCTTTAATGACATCAATTGACATTTTGAGAAAGATAGTATCACGCTCGCAACTATCGCTCCATAACTCGCTCCACCATCAGTTTTTAACCAATAATGACAACATTAACTTAATACCTCTACTAAGTTCAGTTACAATTTGTGGGCTCACCTTTATTGTTAAAAAATTGGAATTACACCAACACTCCAACTTCTCCACTTCATCATGGTATCTTTTTAAGCTTCAAAATCTAGTATTAAAAAGTTCTAGTACAGGCCAAAAATCCCTTCATCCTCCTAAGATTGCCACACTCACACTATACCTATAGAATATCATCAGGTCGCAACAGCTTTGTCAACCTGTCTTTTTTTAAATCCTCTCTAACTCTCAGTTTACTATTATCCCCCGATCAAAAGAAATCTTTATTTTCATTTAAGGGTGGCTAAGGTCCACTATACCGTTGACATCTATTTTCACTCATTCCATTGCAAAGACTTTAGCAAATATATCATACACCTTTGTTGAATGTCATCTTTGTCAACGAAAAGCTACTCATTTTAGACGCTTCGATAGCCGCGCGCTGTAATAACTTCCACTTGAACGCTAGATCCTTACATAGCTCGTTCAGTTCCGTTTTCGTTTGGCTAACCCTCTAAGCATATCATCTTCTCTCCCTCCTGTATTTAACTCTACTTATATAAATCACTAACAGAGTAATGTCTTTGCACCTCGCATATTGCTTCTTAGAATCCTTACGAGCCACCTCTCTAATACATTTTCTCAGTTATCAGAATTTTTTAAAATTAATTAATTCTTCTGATACACAAATCTTCTTTACTTCTTTAAATCTTCTTCTTGCAACAATTGCGATCTCGGATTCCACCACCAACTATTTTTAATATTAGGAGCTTTTCCCTTTGATACTCCAAGAACATCTTTTGCAATATTTTTAATATCACTAGCCAGTTTTTCCCACATAACATTAGCATCCTCATGCACAAACAAAATCTTAAGATCTAAAACCTTACTCTCAAAAATATTTTTGTTAATATTCTTTAAATTCCCCCATTTAATCCTAAAAAAACATTTTACTTTATTTTTTATTTTATGCCCCGTTATCTTAAAGTCTAGAACTAATAATCGATGTTGGGTACATAAATTTTCACTCGGAATAACTTTACAGTCTTTGCAATCTAAATGATTTAATTTTCTAATAAGAAAATCGTCAATCTGGGTTGTACTATATCCATTTTATAAGTGATGAGATGCTCATTCCTTTTCTTAAATAAGGTATTAGTAATTGAAAAATCATAAGCTAAACAAAAATGTAATATGGTCTTGCCACCTTCATTCATCATTCCAAATCCATGGCCACCATGAATGCTTTTAAAATCATCTACCTCTCTACCAACATGTCCATTTAATTCTCCTCCAATAAAAACTCTTTCTTCAAGAGGTATCTTTTGTAATAAATCTTCTAAGTCTTTCCAAAGATTTAATTTAGAACTCATATCCAAACCTACTTGAGGAGCATAAGCACTTATAATATTAACAATCTTATCATCAACAACCATCTTTAAAGCTATAATTCTATCTCCAACCCTATTAATTTTTATAACATTATCCTTTAAACTCTTATCTATAATAACACCAACATCATTTCTAGTATGACTTCTACCCGAATACCAAAGTTTAAATCCAAAACTATCAATTTCTTTAGCCTTCTCTCCAACCCACTTAGTTTCCTGAATGCACAAAATATTTAACTTTATATGAATCATAATATCTATTAATTCCATTAGTTTTCCAGTAAGGGAACCTATATTCCAAGTTCCTATCCTAATTTTAGTTTCATGGACTACCTTCTTTGCCCACATCCGTCCTTGATATGGGAACCCTTGCCTTTTTAACATTGCACTCGGGCGCCGATAGAGCGGCCCTTGCACACTTGTCACTGTATTCAGGCCATACAACGCGTCGCTTCCAGGGGACGCCCTAGCATTAATACAATTTCTTAAAGGATTCATGTCATTATTATTCGATAAGTTTTACTATGGCTGTCGACTACCTAACATAACTCTCCATTCTCATCCAGGACTTGGGACCTAGCAACAGTAGTGTTAAAATTACATACAACATTAAAAAAATAAATATGAAAAGATTAAAACATAAAAATAAACATACATGAAAATAAAACATTGAAATATTTAAACATTTTAACTAAAATAATTGCATATATATAAAAACAAATATAAAAATATAAATTTAACTTTAAACACATAAAAACAAAATAAAAAACACACATGCAGTGACCCTAATTACCTAAGCACTTATATCGATGACTCATAATCTAGTTTTAAGTGTGTTAAACCTTACAAAACTTAGGGATTTGGTAAAAATATCAGCTAGCTAATTTTTTTTGGTCCACAAATGATATTCTTACGTATCTCTTTGCCACATGTTCCCTAATAAAGTAGTGTCTCACATCAATGTGTTTAGTGCGAGACTGCTAAATAGGATTCTTAGTGATGTATATCACACTCATGCTATCACACATGACAGGGATGATATCTTATCGTATTCCAAAATCAAGAAGTTGTTGCATCAACCAAAGGGCTTGGGCGACAAAACTTTATGTAGATATATACTTAGCTTATAAAATGTAAGAGTCTATTAATTTTAATTTTGACTAAACAAGGAAACTAGATATTGTCCTATAAATTAGCAAGTTCCTTAGGTTCTATTTTTATCCACCTTACATCCAAAATAAATTGGATAAGAATATCCAACTAATTTTAAGGTCAAGCTATTCCTATGATATTAGATACCTAAGTTATCAGTGCCTATTTGACATCTAAAGATTTTTTTTTTTTTGCTAAATTCATATGAAATTCCTTAGGGTTAGCATAAAACCAAGCACATAGGTAAACACTAAACATAATGTTAGGCCTAATTATGATCAAGTAAATTATGCTTTAAACCTACCATAAGCAGAACATTTTTAATTAAAAATTTATTAGTTTTTCCTATTGTACCAACTCCGACTGCCTTTATCATATTGTATTATGAAAGTGTTACCTTTCCTCTTCTCTTGGCTTCTAACATGATGAACTTCTTCATAACTTAATTCATATGCCTAGAGCACTTGATATCTTGGTTTTCAATGCTCTCACTAGACCTCTTATGAGAGCATATATACAAAATTAATGAAGTTATAATTTTGGGAACCTAGGTAAGTTTGGGTCCTACCATAAATTGAAATCAATATATGATATGCTGTGCAGATGAGACCTTGAGTGTCCAAAATAAATGTGATATATTGTGAACTCTGCAATGGAAAATGCATTTAATGTGTCATAATATGCCAAAGTAAAATCTAACTCATAGAAATGGATGGGAAACCCTATGTGATGATGATTTCCTATATGATGAATTTACATGTGGTTCTCTAATATATAGTGTATGCATTGATCTTGATGAATAAGCCCATAAGTCTTTAATTTTCTTTTTGTAAAAATTTATTTTAGATTTTATGAATTACCAATTATATACATGCTGTATGCTCACTACTATTCAATTTTGGGGCTACATTCTCTAGTTATTTAAATGAACTCTCTAAGTCAATATGTCCTTATATTTTTTCTTTAAGATTATTTATTACTTTTTCAAATTCTTTTTTTAGGTTATAATGTAATTCTTCTAATGTGATATGATCCTTTTTCAAGCATGCAAAATTTTCTATCAGATCCATGTGCTCTTCTATCATTGCAGTTTAATCATGTATGATGCTAAAAAATTTTGTTTCATCTATTTATTATTAATATGCATTTGTTCATAAAATGTAAGTAGTTCATCATATGTAAGATCACATATCTGATTGATGTCATAATCATTTGTTCAATCCCGAATTCCTAGTTTATGATTTTAATGATAAAAAACTTTATTGATTGAAATTTCATTTCTCCTAGAATATATTTGTATATTATTTTTCTATGTTTACTAACATTTTAGGTTCATCATATACCACTCAAGAATGATCAAGGCCCAAGTTTGGGTAAAATAGGATGTTATTTGAAAGAGTCTATATTTTCAATTCTATTTATTTTTATATTTCTTGAGTCTGGCCATGTAAGGGTATTTGATAAATTATCAACCATGCACACACACATAAGGGAGTGAGAAAAGCAAGGTGAAAATCTTTGAACTAGTCATATTGTACGATAACAATCATATTGTATGATCAATTATATGAAAAATTAGTGTAACAACTAATTTCATGATTACTGCTTATGAACTAACCGTATTGTGCTATCATAATCGTACTATGCAATCATAATAATATGGTATGATTCATTTCCAGTCGCTGGAAAATTTTAGTAAGTATATAAAAAAATTAAATTTTAAATTGATCATATTATACGATACTAATCGTACTGTTTAATATTTAAAATCTTACTTAAATTAATCTCCATTGTTAGTCAATCATGTTAAGGTTTAATAAATATGGTCAATCATATTGTATGATGGATATAGACAAAATCTGATCGTCTTGGATATCATATTAGACGAAACATTGATTTTTTTAACATATCTTATAATATGAAGCTAATAGTATTGAATGAACCCTTAATATTTGAACTAATTATATAGTACATTGTTAATTATACTAAATAATTGACAGATATGATTTCAAATCTTCCTAGTGGTCATCTTATATGAATAAAAGGAAACTAACTAATCGTATGGTAAGAACATACACTCTTATTGTACAATATGTACACAAAAATTGAATAGTTCATTTGAACGATTGTTCCATCATACTAGATGAATCCCTATTTTGAAATGATTGTACTATATGAACTCAAATCACACTTAATGAATAATGATGGCTTAATTAAAAACTTGGCTTTGTTTAATCCTAGTACTTAAGCAACTCAAAATTTTCTCTTATAAGACCTTTGTGTTAAGAGAGTTGTTATTTGCATATTTTATATATTCTTACAACTTGTATAGTTTTAATGATTCCAAATATTATTGTTTTAAGTTTTTTTATCTCCTAATATTTTTTGGAAGATTTGTTTTTGCTCTTGTATGGAGTAACCTTTCAGAAAATTCGAACTGCAGACTAATGGCAACTTTAAATCAAATTCAGTATAAGATAGTTTGTAAATTGAAGCTTGTATTTTTCTTTGCATTGAGTTTGAGAGGGAGTGATTGTAATTGTGTAAACACACACATACTTAAGGAGATCTTTAAAAAATTACTGATCGTACGGGACGAACACAGTTCGTACGGGACGATCAAGTCAGTTATCTCCTCGGAAGAGCAATGGAATAAACAGAAAGCGACAAAAAATTTTCTCCGTCCTGATCATCCAGGATGAATTTTTATTCATCCAGGATGAATTTTTATTCATCTAGGATGAATTTTTATTCATCCTGGGATGAAATCTCCTCTGGAAAATTTTCATTCATACAAAATTTATATTCATTCCAGGATGAAATGCTCTATGGAAAATTTCGTCCAGACGAACTCCAATTCGTCCCAAGATGAAATGTCCTCTGGAAAAATTTTGTTCACACGAAATTAATATTCTTGCCAGGATGAAATGCTCTCTGGAAAAATTTCATCCAAAAAAACTCCAATTTGTCCCAGGATGAAATGTCCTCTATAAAAATTTCGTCCGGACGAACGCATATTAGTCCTAGGACAAAGCAAACTGACTCATAAAAAAAATTGGTAACTTCCTGCAGATTTCAGAACTGACCTATGGTATAACTGTTCGTACCAGACGAACCTGGTTCGTACGGGACATTAATGTGTATGAAGTCAGCTTGAACCAATATACATTGGGTTCTTTTCCAACTGAATTAAGTAACATCGTCCGGGATGATCCACGATCGTACAGGACGATCCACTGCTGACAGACTTGAATTTTAGCAGTTTTTAGACAAATTTTTCTGTCTTTCCTATATAAAGTCCAATATAAACTACCACTTAATCTTTTTGCCTACTGATATTTGTGCCAATTGAAAGGAGAGTCATGGAGAGAGTGTGAGAGAGTGTTTGAAGGAGAATTCTTACTACTGGAGCGTGAAGGTTTCATTTGGTAATCAAAGGTTAGAGTCTCTACTTTTAGTTTTTTGATTAGTTCACTCTTTTCTCTCTTCCTTCTAGATTTCTTGTGAAGAAGATCTGTCAAGGAGATCTAGTTCTCTGTCGACACCTTGAGAGTGTGAACAGCCGAAGGGTTCTCTGCCCACACTAGGAGAGTGTGAATAGTTGAAGGGTTATCTTGCCATACTAGAAGAGTGTGAAAGGATGAAGGGTTCTCTTCCTACACTAGGAGAGTGTGAAAGGATGAATAGTTCTCTGCCAACACTGGGAAGAGTGTAAAAGGACGACGGTTCTATACTGCAACGGGTAGTGGTGGAAGAGAGTTTTGTAAAGGTTTCTCTGCCTTGATGTGGGTGCAAAAGGAGAGTCACTAGTGGTATTAGTGCAATACTCGGAGGGTGCCTCGGGGGAGTGGATGGAGGTTGTGTTTGACCGAACCATTATAAATCTCATGTCTTTTATTTTTCCGCCGCTTTTATTTTTATTTTACTGTTTTTGACTTGTGGTTAAAAAACTTTTTCTTTAAAATTCACTAAAGTTAAATTCTCAGTTTTAAATTTTAAAAGAGGGTAAAAATTTTTAAATACCAAATCTCCCCTCTTCTTGGTTAGCTGCTAGGACATAAGCTTAGGTTTAATAACCTAATTCATAGTGAATAAGTTTCAACAAGTGGTATCAGAGCTTTATTTCAAAATCATAAGTTTAGACTACTTTTTGATTAACGTAGATGGCTATATTTGGAAACCGAAATACACCTAAGGGTTACTCTATAACTAGACCTCTATTGTTTGACAATATTCATTTTAATTTTTGAAAAACACGCATGTCTACATTTTTACAGTCACTTGATTATCGTATATGGATCTTAGTTCAGGAAGGGTATACAAAACCAACTAGACTAATTGACGGAGTTAGAGTTGAAACACCTTTTATGGATTGGACAGTAGAAGAACGAGACTTAGCACAACTTAAAGCCAAATGCTTGAACAGTTTCTTTTATGCACTTAAATTAGAAGATTACATGCGGGTTTCTACTTGCAAGAGTGGAAATGACATATGGGATAGACTTTGTATAATATATGAGGGGACTAATAAGGTTAAGAAATATAGACTTAATATCTTGTTGCATGATTATGAACTATTTCGCATGAAACCTAATGAATCCATTTCTGATATTACACAAGATTCACATAAATAGTCACCTTTACATGCATTAGGTAGGGAACTAGCGAATGTTGAAATGGTTAATAAGATTCTTCGTTGTTTGCCTACTTCTTAGGATGCTAAAATTACTGCAATTACTGAGTCTAAAGATCTAAACATTTACTCTATTGACAATCTTCTTGGTTCGCTAATTGCTTACGAGCAAGAAGTTAGCCAAAGAAAGATTGATGCAGGTGAACCACGAAGGAAGAAAAATATAGCACTTAAAGTGGAGGAGTCTGAGAGTGAACACTCACAATCTGAGGATGAAGATGATATCGTATTAATGATTAGACAATTCAGAAGCTTTCTGAAGAGAAAGCATAAGAGACGCCAGCAATGGAATAGAGGTAAATTTAATAAAAATGCAAAAGTTTCGAATGATGTTATTTGCTATGAGTGTAGGAAACCTGGATATATAAAGACAGATTGCTCAAAACTCAAAGCCACTCCTAGTAAGGAGAAGGTAGAGGAGAAACCTTTTGTGAAGAAGGCAAGAAGAAATTCCAAAGAGCTTTTTGGGCGGTCTCAGCTTCGAACTCGTCAGAGACAAAAAAGGAGGAGGAAGTCACTAATCTGTGCTTAATGACCGATACTCTTGATCAGTCAGATCAAGAAGAGGTATGTGACTTAAGTTATGATGAACTTTTTGAAGTTTCTAAACACATGCATGATGCATATAGAAAAATGAAGAAAATACATGTTAGTCTAAGTTTAGAATTTGAAGAACTACAAAAAAATCATGAAATTCTTAGGAAATATCATGCTTTAATTGATGACAACCACATGAAATTACTTGATGAGTTTGATAACTTGAATAAAAATCATAAAAATTTAAAATCATCATATGCTAAACTTCAAAAAGATTTTAAAAATTTTAAGGATGAATCGGAGAGCAAGATTTATAGATCAAATTATAAAAAAATGAATTTTGGAAGATATGAATTTATTTTACAAATTAATAATAAAAGCTCTCGAGGATAATATGATACCCCATAAACTTGAAGATTTCACTAATCATATTTTGTATCCTAAATTTATGCAATCCCTAAATAGACAAATGAATAATAGTAGACTTAGGAATCCTTTTCCAAAAGTAAAATGTAACAATTGTGGATTGATTGGACACATAGCAGACACCTGTACTTTAAAGAAGAAAACTTATTTGGTGTGAAAACCTAAGATGCATAAACCTAGACATATCATATATACATCTCTTTATAAATTTCCAAAAGGAGAACCCAAACTTGTTTGGGTTCCTAGGTCTAACGTTTGATAATTTTGCAGGGTCACTCTCACACAAGACCTTGTAAGAGCATATGGTACCTTGACAGTGGATGTTCAAAGCATATGACTGGAGATACTGCACAATTCATATCGCTAGAAGCCATGAGTGGAGGCAAGGTTACACTTGGAGATAACACCACAAGGAAGGAGATGGGGATAGGTATGATTGGAAATTGAAAGAATTTTTATATTGAAAATGTGTTATTGGTAGAAGGCTTAAAGCATAATTTGTTAAGTATAAGCTAGTTATATGACAAAGGATATTGTATAAATTTCTTTCCTACTAGCTGCATTTTAAGCCTAAATAGAAATGATGTTTTGAATGGAAAAAGGTTAAATAATGTTTCTATGCTAGATTTGAATTGCATTCAAAGTCCTACTACTTTTTATTTAAAAACTATTTCTGATGAGTCATGACTTTGACATAGGAGACTGTCATTCTAGCATGAAAAACTTTAGGAGGATTACCCAAAAAAACTTATTGAGAGGTATACCAAAACTAGACTTTACTAAGAATCACCTTTGTGATGCATGTCAATTAGGAAAGTAAGTGAAGTCCTCTTTTCAATCCAATAAAATCATTGAACTAGTAAACCATTAGAGATTTTGCATATGGATCTTTTTGGACTAGTTGGAACTATTAGTCTAGGAGGGAAGGTATACGGATTTGTGATTGTGGATGATTACTCAAGATTCACATGGGTTAGATTTCTATTTCATAAGAGTGAATCATTTGAGAAATTTTGAAATTTTTTGACTTGGATTCAAAGAAAACTTGGGTGTGAAATTATGACTATATAAAGTGATCATGGAGGAGAATTTGAAAATGAAAGATTTGAGGATTTTTATAAGGAGAAAGAAATTGATCACAACTTTTTTGCACCTAGAACCCCTCAGCAGAATGGTTTCATCCTCATACTAGTTTATCTTTAAAATAAAGAAATATTTCACTATTTCCTGGAAAACATGTCTTTCAACTCCGACTATTCTTTTATTTGTTCCTATGTCTTTAAGAAAAAAGTTAAAATCACCAAAGCTGGCCTAGGAATCTTTTTAATGAGCATATGCCTAAGGTATCCAGTCTCGTTCGTAATGCTCGTATCATCCAGCATGTTCTTAGAACTTCTATAATTCCTAAAGCTGGTGTAGAATCAACATTACTCCTCTTCTTTCTATAGTAACCTTCTTGATCATGACTAAAGAACCTATAGATGAAGTCCAACTAATCCTTGACTATCTTTATGGACTCTGTGAATTTGAGATGAGTCTAATGAGAGATTTAAGTTACTTTCTAGGATTTAGCATTAAACAAATTGAGGAAGGTATATTTCTTAGTTAGTCAAAGTATGTTAAGGACATCCACAAAAAGTATGAAATAGACAATGCTAAACCTGTTAGTATAGCTATGAGTTCCTCATTTCAGTTGGATAAGGACCTTATTGGAAAATATGTTAATCAAAAGAAATTTAGAGGGATTATTGGATCTTTGCTTTACATGACTACTAGCCGACCCGATATCATGTTTAGTGTTTGTTTGTGTGCTAGATTTCAATCAGATCTAAAAGAATTACATTTGAAAGCAGTAAAAAGGATTCTAAGATATATGTTAGGAACTCATAACTTAGAAATTTGGTATCCTAAGTTTAGCTCTTCATTTGAAATAATTGGTTATTTATGTTCTGACTTTGCAGGTTATAAGATGGATAGAAAGAGCACTTCTGGAACATGATAGTTTATTGGAAATTCTTTAGTCTCTTGGTCCAGTAGAAAACAAAATTCAGTAGCCCTATCTATTGCAGAAGCTGAATACATTGCATTAAGAAGTTGTGTGGCATAAGTACTTTGGTTGAAACAGCAGTTGATTGATTTAGGATTAATTATAAGCACTATTCTAATTTATTATGATAACACTAGTGTTATTTGTATCTCTAAAAATCCTATTCAATATTCAAGAATCAAACATATAGACATCAGGCATCATTTCATGAGGGATCATATATCCAAAGGAAAATTGAACTCACTCATGTTTCTACTGAAAATCAACTTACAGACATTTTTATAAAACCTTTAGCCTTTGATACTTTCAGTGCAATAAGAACAAGGCTTGGAGTAATCGATTTAAATGCTTAATAAAAATGTTTTTTCTACAACATTGATGTGTGTTTTTAGTTAGTAATTTTTTGTATATCATTGTGTTATGTGATTTTTTTCTGTATATTGAGTTTTTGTTTTCGTTTTCATTATGTTTTTAGTGTGATTGTGTTTTAGTTTTGATTGAGTGCTTGTTTTGAAAATTTTGAGTGACAATCGTCCGGGACGAAATTTTTTCGTACGGGATGAATTGTGTCGTGTGTCAAACTATCGGATTTTGAACCATTTGCATGCAGTTTTTCAGTTTTTAATTTTCACTTCATCTGTACGATCGTCATGATTGTCCAAGATGAACTTGTTCAAATGACGGGACGATTGAATGTCAGTTAAATGGATAAGGTAGTTTTTAATGTTATATTTCATACGTACGAACCTTTGGTTCGTCCAGACGAACACATGACGGTTCAATGCTGGGGGCGGTTTCAACTGCCATTAAAAAGATCATAAGTTTTTATCGTCCAGGACGAACATGTGTTCGTCTGTACGATCATTTTGGTCAAAAGTCTGTATGAAAGAAAGCTTCGTAAGATGTGTGATTACGAAAAGCTATTTTATTTTGGACTCATTCATTTGTCCATACAAAAATTTTTCGTACTGGACGAATCAAATTTCATACGGGATGAACGTAAATTTTGTCTGTATAAACAATCATTTTTCAATAAATTGGCAGGCTTTTGTACTCAATAGTCACACTCACACATCACTTTCAGAACCTTCCATGCTTTAGATCCTTTCCAATGGGAAGTTCAAGCAAGCGTCAAAAGATTCTAGCCAAGGGACCACCTAAAAACTATTCCGATAACTTTCTTTCCAAAGCCAATGAAGAGTCTTTCCCTAGATTCGTGTCCGCTAAGATCACACCCTCTAGAGTTCTTATCCAGGATCAACTGATGTTTCAAGTAATGAACTTGTTTGCTTCAACTCAATTTGGTTTCATCCTCATACTAGTTTATCTTTAAAATAAAGAAATATTTCACTATTTCCTGGAAAACATGTCTTTCAACTCTGACTATTCTGTTATTTGTTCCTATGTCTTTAAGAAAAAAGTTAAAATCACCAAAGCTGACCTAGGAATCTTTTTAATGAGCATATGCCTAAGGTATCCAGTCTCATTCGTAATGCTCGTATCATCCAGCATGTTCTTAGAACTTTTATAATTCCTAAAGCTGGTGTAGAATCAACATTACTCATCTTCTTTCTATAATAACCTTCTTGATCATGACTAAAGAACCTATAGATGAAGTCCAACTAATCCTTGACTATCTTTATGGACTCTCTGAAATTGGTCATGTCAAACATAAAAGAAAGAACAATATTGCCTTAGGACATCTGGTTGCCTACATTATGGATAAAAAATACAATTTGGTTCATCCTGATCAAGATTTTGAAGAACCGCTCTACTACAACAATGGATCTTTTAGAGAAATCTTCAATAAAGAAGAACCAAGTAAAACACATGTCATTAGTGATACTAAGGAAGAACATGAAGCTGCACCTGCACCTGTTAATGAACCAAATTATCAGGATTTGATTCAAAGATTTGACCGTTTAGAGACTCACTTTGATCAAAGGTTTAATCAAATTGAAGCTCATATGCAGCAGCATGATATACAATACACTCAAGATATGGAATTTATGCGAGAACAGATAAACGATATAAATTCCAATATGCTTATGATGAGTAGCTATTTCAACTTCTTCGGTGCTACACCTCCTCCTCCTCCTCCAAATCTGGGTCCTTTAGAATGATTTCATGTACTTGATTATGTGTTTTCTTTAGTTGATGTGTTAGTTTTGTGTTTTAAGAAAATGTGATGTATTTTCTTTTTATTAGATGTTTTTGTTTTTGAATCTTATGTCGTATTGATATCATTTGCTGAGATTGTAATATCCTTTATTTTGATATCAATATAAGTTATCCTGTTTTGAATTTAATCTTATTTTTGAAATGTCTGTTAGCCCATATGACAATCGTTATAATTTTTTATCTTAAGATTTCTATACTTTGAAATGCAAGTTAAAATTATATTCATTAGAAAATCTAATTTTTTCTAAATTTAATTTTAGCTTATAACTTAATGTAATTAAGATTGTCAATTTCATATCTCTTTTAGAGTACATTAAAGTCTAATATTATTATTACAATTGTGATGTTTTTTTTATTTTGTATTTCACTTATCAATAAATATTTATGCATTTAGAAAAATTTAAAATTTTTATTATTGATTTTCGAAAGAATACAATTACTCTTGAAAAATGTACAAATGTACAAAAAATAAAAGGAATGCGCAAAGGTTCGCAATTTGAAAAAGAAACACAAAATAAGCCCACAAGTGAAAAGATGCACAAAAATGTGCCACAAATTTAAAAAAGATGCGTAAAGCGCCACATGTGGTAGTTAATTCTTTCCATAATCTTTTAATCTTTTAATTCAAATTGATCTTTTGTACATTTATATTCTATATTGAAACTTGAAATATACAATTTTCTTATTCATCCTTTTTCCAATGATTTTCTCTATCTTAGTGTCTAAATTGACTCATATTTGTGATATATACTTTTTATTATCAATGTTATATCTCTTCTTAAATTCTATGAATTACTATGATTTGCCTAATATTTTAATTTTATTTGCAAGATTTATTTCAATCACTTTCAAGGATTAATTATCAAAGGATTATCATATGACTGCTTACATTTCTGGTCTTTTTCTTCTTCTCTTTTTGCTATTGTCAAAAAAGGGGAGAAAATATTATTTGATTGTATCTTTTTTAATATTTTTTGTTTGTATTTTTTCGTAACTCGTATCTTTTTGTATCCTTGTTCGTATCATATTTCTATTTCGTAGTATTATTTTTGTTGCATTTTAAAATTTAAAAATATATAAAAAAAACAAAAGAAGGGAGAGATAAAACTGTTGTGCAAAGCCTCCTTATTTTCAAATGTTCATCAATTCAGGGGGAGTTAAGGAGATTCTTAAAATTGAAAATTGTATAAATAATAATTGTTTTTACATCATCCAAAAGGGGGATATTGTTAAGAGAGTTGTTATATGCATGTTTTACATTATTGTAACTTGTATAGTTTTGATGATTCCAAATATTATTGTTTTAAGTTTTGTTATCTCCTAACATTTTTTGAAATATTTGTTTTAGATCTTGTGTGGACTAACATTTCAGGAAATTCAAACTTCAGACTAATGACGACTTCAAATCAAATTCAGTATAAAATAGTTTGTAAATTGAAACTTGTATTTTTCTTTGCATTGAGTTTGAGAGGGAGTGATTGTAATTGTGTAAACACACACACACTTAAGGAGATCTTTAAAAAATTATACTCATCGTATGGGACGAACACAGTTCGTACGGGATGATCAAGTTAGTTATCTCCTCGGAAGAGCAATAGAACGAACTGGAAGCGACGAATATTGTTCTAAGTCCTTATCATCCAGGATGAATTTTTATTCGTCCCATGATGAAATCTCCTCTGAAAAATTTTTCTTCATATGAAATTTATATTCGTGCTAGGACGAAATGCTCTATGGAAAAATTTCGTCTAAACAAACTCCAATTTGTCCCAGGACAAAATGTCCTCTGGAAAATTTTCATTCAGACAAAATTTATATTTGTGCAAGGATGAAATGATCTATTGAAAAATTTCATCCAGACGTACTCCAATTCATCCTAGGACGAAATGTCCTCTGTAAACTTTTGTCTGAATGAACGCATATTCGTCCCAAGACGAAGCAAACCTACTCTTAAAAAAAATTGGCAACTTCCTGTAGATTTCAAAATCGACCTATGGTATAACCGTTCGTACCGGACAAACTTGGTTCGTACGGGACGATTAATGTGTATGAAGTCAGTTCGTACCAATATACATTGGGTTCCTTTCCAACTGAATTAAGTAACATCGTCCAGGATGATCCACGATCGTACGGGACGATCCACTGCTAACAGACTTGAATTTTAGCAGTTTTTTGATGAATTTTTGTGTCTTTCCTATATAAAGTCTAATATAAACTGCCACTTAATCTTTTTGCCTACTTATCTTCGTGCCAATTGAAAGGAGAGTCAAGGAGAGAGTGTGAGAGAGTGTTTGAAGGAGAATTCTTACTACTGGAGCGTGAAGGTTTCATTTGGTACTCAAAGGGAAGAGTCCTACTTTTGGTTTTTGATTACTTTACTCTTTTTTCTCTTCCTTCTAGATTTCCTGTGAACAGCTAAAGGGATCTCTACCCACACTAGGAGAGTGTGAACATCCGAAGGGTTCTCTGCTCACACTAGGAGAGTGTGAAAGGATGAAGGGTTCTCTTCCTACACTAGGAGAGTGAGAAAGGAGAAATGGTTCTCTGCCAACACTGGGAAGAGTTTAAAAGGACGACAGTTCTTTGTCGCACAGGGTAGTGGTGGAAGAGAGTTTTGTAAAGACTTCTCTACCTTGCTATGGGTGCAAAAGGAGAGTCACTAGTGGTATTAGTGCAATACTCAGAGGGTGACTCCGGGGAGTGGATGTAGGTCGTCTTTGACTGAACCACTATAAATCTTGTGTCTTTTATTTTTCCGCTGCTTTTATTTTTGTTTTACTGTTTCTAACATGTGGTTAAAAAACTTTTTCTATAAAATTCACTAAAGTTAAATTCTCAGTTTTAAATTTTAAAAGAGGGTAAAATTTTTTAAATACCAATTCACCCCCCCCCCTCTTGGTTGGCCGCTGGGACATAAGCTTAGGTTTAACAACCTAATTCATAGTAAACAAGTTTCAACACTTTGCTGTTGAAGAAACTCTGAGGAATACTTCTTGAGAGAGCTCTTGGGCTTTGAGAGGAAGAAGGTGAGCTTATGCACGAGGGAAAAGTGTGAGGGAATTTTCACACAGTTGCACCAGGCAAGTTTACACCTTACTTGCTCCAGTGGCCTTCGTAAGTTCTTAGAGTTACTCTTGGGAGAAAAGCTTCAAGGTCAAGGGTCGTGGGTTGTCTACATTCATTAAGAGGGTGAAAAAGGATTGAAGTTTTTCTACCATCACTAGGAGGATGAGAAAGATTTCAAAGATTCACTACCATCACAAAGAGGGTGACATAGCTTTTGGTTCTCCACCACACTGGTTTTTTGGTGGAAGATATTTGTAAGAGCTTCTCCACCTTACTGTGCGGGCTAAAGGAAAGTAACAATAGTGTTATTGCAATACCCGGAGAGGACTCCATGGAGTAGACGTAGGTCAAGGTTGACTGAACCACTACAAAATTTTTGGTGTGCTCTTTCTGATTTTTTTGCTCTTTTATTTTTTGCATTTTAAATTCCCTACGTTAATTTAAATTTCAGTATAAACTTACTAATCCTAGTTGGTTATATTTAATCTATGCTAGAAAAGACAAAAAATATATTTCTCTTGATTTACTTGTGTTACCAAACTTTAAAAAATAAAATTATGGTTATAATTTGCTTCAGCTTACATTAGTTACTTGGTTAAAATAAAAGGTTTTCATTTTGAATATTTTTTAAAAGTACAAATTCTCCCCTACCTCTCTTGGTGCACCTATTGATAGTTTAACAAGGTCTTACAACCTCACCAAACTCTCAAGTGGTATTAGAGTGAGTCTTGGAACTTATGCTTTTATAATCCCCAAGTAAAGATCTTATGGGACATTTTACTAATAGAAATATTGTTGAGGGTTATTCTATAACCCATCCACCTCTGTTTGAAAATTTTCCATTTGATTTTTTTTAAAATTTGCATGTCTGCATTTCTACAATCTGTTGATTTTAAAATTTGGCATATGATTCAAACCAATTATTCACTTCCATCGTGTATAGTTAATGGAGTCAAAATTGATGTCCCATTTACTAGATGAAGTAATGAGGATAGAGAGCTTGCTCAATTAAATGAAAAATACTTGAATTATATTTCTATGCATTAAAATTTGAGGATTACATGAGAGTGTCTAAATATACTATGGGAAAGGAAATATGGGATAGATTGTGCATCATATATGAGGGAACCAGTGAGGTCAAATAGAGTAGGTTGAATATTCTATTATAGAACTATGAACTATTTCACATGAAACCTAGCAAGATAATTTCAGAAATGTGCACTAGATTCTCTCAGATAGTAACATCCATGTATGCATTAGGAAGAGAACTTACTAATTCTTAAACGTTAATAAAATTCTATGTTGCCTACCTAGTGCTTATGATGCTTAGGTCACTGCAATTTCTAAATCAAAAGACACAATCATATATTCTATTGATAACTTGCATGACTCACTCATTACCTATGAGCAAGGTGTGAGTCAGGGATTACTTGATGCAGGCGACAAGTAAAGTAGAAAACTATAGCTCTAAAAGCTAATGATTCAGGTCGTAATAGCTCTGTATCTAAGGAGGATGATAACACTACACTGATGACTCAACAATTTGATAACCTTTTGAAAAGAAAGCAGAAGTACCATCAGCAATGGAGCAAAGGTAAGAATAGTAAAAATTTTAAGGTGTCATCTGACATAATTTATTTTGAATGTAGGAAATCAGGTCACTTGCAAATTGATAGTCCCAATTTAAAAACTCACCTGGTTAAGTAGAAGGCAATGATTAAAAAGGGGAAGCAATAGATATAGAAGGCATTTTGGGTTGACTTTGCCTCAAAATCATCTAAGTAGGAAGCATGTAAGAAGGTAATTAATCTTTGTCTCATGTCTAATGATAGTCTTAATAAATCAGAAAAGATGAGGTATGTCAGTTATCTTATGATGAACTTTTTACTATATCTGAAAAAATTCATTATTCATATAGGAAACTTAAAAAGATGTATGCTAGCTTAAAGACTAATTTTTCCACTTTACAAAAAAGAGCTTATTAGTCTGATAGTTGAGCATTCTTCATTAGATAGAAATCATGTGTCTTTACTCGATGATTTTGATGCATTAAATATAAAGCATGTTGATCTAACTAATGCACGTGAAACCTTGAAATCAAAGCATCATGAGTTAGAAAATTTATATAAATAGTTATAAGTATTAACAACAGAATTAGATCATAATGAGCATGCATAAAAATTTGAAGTTACAAGTTTTGAAAGTTCAAATTGGTTTCTAAAAGCAAAAGTCCATGCACTTTAACACAATATACCCCACCTACTTTGGCACATTGGTATAACCCCACATCACTGCATGCATGAAATATCCCTAGGAAGAGGCAGAACCCCCAACATAAACTAGTAAATCCCTTTCTTGGGGTTAGGTGTCATTCTTATGGCAAGTTGTTGGAATTTTTTAAAGCATGTTTTGGAAAATATTAGTTTTTTTTTTAAGTTTAAAATTAAAGTTGAATTCTAATTCCAAAATCAAACTATCCCATTAGAAAAAGTATACCACCTTGGAAGGTGGAAATAAAATTTGGGATGGGGTTCAGATTTAGAATTATGAATCTCATCTCAAATATCATGACTTTATTCAAGGGAGAACCTCGTATAACCCCGAAGGGTCAAAATGCAGTTCAACCAAATATCTAACTATGATGATCTAGAAGGATTATCATTAAGTTCATATTCAAAGCTTTAACAACAAAAGATATATCTAAAACAAAGGGAGAAAATATCATTCAATATTAATTCTTAAAATATGATGATAACGATCGTTAATATTTTAAGTTTCCCAAAGAAATCTAATTAAATTTTGAAAATCCATTTTGAAAATCAGGTGTGTATTGTTCTAAATCTCCTACGAGCGCAAGCCCTCGTAGTTAATTATATCGTAGGGAGCAGAGTCTCCTACAAAAACTCTCGATTAAAATAGTGGCAAAGTTTTATTAATAATTTTTAGGAGTAATATCAAAGGAGGTGTCTTTTAGAAATTCAAATGAGATCAGATCAAATTGGAGCATTTATTAATGAATTCAAGGGAAGAAAAGTAGGTGACACTTTGAGATTATGAAACCATCCGAAAGTATCCCAACTTTGTCTAAGTAGGCTTTACATTTTGGATTGAAGGAAGATTTAGTTAGAGTTGAAAATTTTATTAGAAATTTAGGATTATATTATTCGAGGTTGGGGTCTTATGATCCAAGATCTGCCCCAGATCCTAAATCTAAATTTGGACACTAGACCATAGTTGTCCAAACCTAGCTAATGCAGTGCAAAATTTGGACTTACCCAGTCCTGGATTGGGGAGCCAACTAGCCACCTAGTCGATTTTAAATATATGAGTCCGGTCATTTTTATGATAAAGTGGTGGGGACATTTTTTATTAAAGTTTTGAAGCGTTAGGGTTGAAATTTAGAGATTATCTTAAGTGGCCTTTTTGACTTATGCTGGGTGAAAATGCTAAATACCTATGCAATTAAAATTTAAACTCCTTTAATTATATTTTTAATATAATGCATGATAGTCGACAAACCCAAATCAGGTTTTCTTAAAATTAAAAAAAAGCTTAAAAAATATTTTTTTAGAAGATTGGGATTCCTCATAAGTCAGATTATCCGGACTCTACTCATAGACAGGGAAGTGTATAAAGCAAGGAAGATATAAGTGCAACAATATGCATGCAACCCCGGGGGCGATCCCCAACTAATTCCCTAGTTTCATTATATTTTTATGTTACTTAACTCGTAAAACTTTAAACTTTTAAATATGAGTATAAACATTTTCACAGCCTTACGAGCCTCACGTATCCAGGCTAAAACAAAAAGTGGCACAAAAGTGCCAAAAAACTAAGAAAAGTAAGTAATTCTATACGCAATCACATCAACATGTGAAATATAATCAAATTAATTAATAAATGTTCATAAGCAAATTTCCTTGCTTATAACAACCTAGGGTCTGCATAAACTAAAGTGGCTGAGCACAACTGACAACAACCCATATTCTAGTCCTAATAAAGACACAAGTGACTCTGAGTGGGATACCCTTCGCCTTCAATTTTTCAATCTTCTTCTCCTTTGGGCTCCTTGGATCCTTCATAGCAGGCTATACAAATAGAAAAGAGAGCTCTTCCTTTAAGGGGAAGGCCACACTTTCCTCTTTTGGTAGGGAAAAGATGATCCAAATTTGGATTTCCAAATAGAAGAGGGATATTCCCCTAAGGGGTGTCCTTTTTTTCTTTGGAATCTAACCTTTGGATCTATGTATCCTGACTCAAATGTACACTTTGATAACACTTTACACAAATTACATTTGATATGAAATAAAAATTCTAGAAACTCCTACAAGGTTATCCAAGAGGGATATTCCCCTAAGGGGTGTCCTTTTTTTCTTTGGAATCTAACCTTTGGATCTATGTATCCTGACTCAAATGTACACTTTGATAACACTTTACACAAATTACATTTGATATGAAATAAAAATTCTAGACACTCCTACAAAGTTATCCTAGGTATTTAATAAATAAAAATAGATCCCAAGCAGTTATAAATATATAGAGAAAGAAAAAAAGCATACTAGCCACACTCTTTTATTATTTGGGGGCTTAGTAGATAAAGTACCTGTAGCAAGCACATTTATAATCAATTTTTATTTAGACCCCTTTTTATTGCCCTGCATAAGTGTGACCACCTACAAAGAACTCAATGAACATCCAGATCATTCCTATCCTAAGGGTAATCTAGTCGTCAAACCCATCAATCATCCATAAAGTGCAGTAAAAGTAAGCAAACACACCAAACAATTTCATCAACATGCAGTAAAATCTCAAAAAATCTAGCACACAGCTGAAAAGTAAACACTAGCTTAGCCTAGTTCTAGAATCAGTTGTCCTAGTAAACTATCTAAAGTGTGTGTAGAAGGTCGTGTGGTTGGGGTAGATCCTAGGCTGGGTAGTTTATTAAGGCTTAAAGGAGCTTTATATTAGAGATTAAATATTAAGATATTAAGAATTAATTTAGATATATTTTAAAGATTAAATGATTTCTACCTTTATTTCACACAGAGGCCATGAAGTTTATTTCACCTTTCTTAGGGCTAAGCTAATAGCCTCGTATGTCTGGGTTACCTAGTAGTATTCAAGGTTTATTAAGTTAATTTAATTGGTTAAACTTAGGGTGGATTAATTTTAAATATTTTAGTTAGTTACTGATTTTGAGAGGTTGGTTAAATGTTTATTATTCAAGTTATGAAATCCTGGAAATTTAAAAAATTGTCGTAATTTTCAATTATCTTAACATGTTAATTAAGGGGTTAAAAGTTGATTTTTAAAATAAAAAATTAATCTTGAGGTTTTTAGATTTTTAATAAATATTAGACCTTATAAGAAGTTGTTAGACGATTAGCACACTCAATTCGGAGTTTTATGTAAAAAGTTATGAATTTTAAAAGTTTAAGTCTAGGTTTTAGCTCAAGGTTGACCAAACTGTTGACCAGATTTTGGAGGTTTAACATTTATAGAAAATATTAGATTTAATTATGGGTCATATGTATTTGAGTTTGACTAAATTGGATTTTTCTATAATTAGTTATAACTTTATGAAATTTGGTATTTAATGAATTTTTTAATTATCTTAAACAAAGGGGCCTTTTAATGATTTAAACCCAAACAAGTCCCAAACTCCTTGAAATCATCTCCATAGATACAAAACGATCAAAGGAGAGATCATCAACTGTTTAAGGAATTTTTTGTAATTTTAATTATTTTAAATTAATTAAAATTGATTAAATAATAATTTTCAATTGAATTTAAATTATGGTTGAATTTGATGTCAAATTAAAAGGGTTTCAATTTTTATTGATTAAGGGTCTGATTAGGGTTAATTAAAGTCCTTAGATATATTTTTTTGGATTTAATAAGAATTTTTTATGAATTAATTAGACCTCTAGGTCAATTCTAGGGATGAATTTTTGAAGCTCCTAGTTGGTGGACCAAATGGACATAAAATCCAATGGGGTTTGAGCCATGAGATCACATTACCTCAAGACTTAAACACCCTCAATTTCAATCCAAATGGAGTTCTCTAAGGTGGCTAACCAAGCCACCCAAGGTGATCTCTAAGTCACCTTAAGAAATTCCTAGGGAGCTATCCTAGGGTTGGATTCGGGCAAAATTAGTGGCTCTAAACTCTATATTCTAATAATCATCATCACAAAAAAAAATCAAATCCTAATTCTTATTGGAAAGACCATGATTCCAATTTGAATTTAAGTGTCAAACCATGACCTTCAAACCAAAATTGGCATTAAAATGCCCTTAATCACTTCAAACAGGGGAGGGAAAATTTGGACATGTCCGGGACATGCCCAAATTCACTCTCCCATAGTCTCAAGCTCTGGTGACTTCAACTTAACAAATAAATGCAATAATAGATGAAACTTTCAAATTGAAATTAAACTCTACACAAATGCAATCAGGACCTATGATTATAGGGCTTTTGTAGATCTCCTTGATATCTTTCCAATGAGACTAAGAACACCTATTTTGGCCAAATGTGTAGGGAGATGTGATTTTTTGAAGATGGCCATGATTTCCTATGAAATTAATTCCTCAATTTCCCAGTCAGCTGGCGCTTTACACACGGTGCTCTCCAATTGATAGGGTAATAATTAGGGGCTGACTGGGTAACGATTGAATTAATCATAGCCATCAGATGGATGATCGAACGGTCATGATCAAACTGCCTTCAAAACTGCAAGATTTAATTTAAACCATTGATTCAAATCAATGACTACCTCCTACACACGCCCCAAGCTGTGAAGCTATTCCGTCATGATCCAAGCTAACCTGCTGATGAACACCAATGAAATTTCACATAGAGGATCAAAAAGGTGAAAACCTTCAATCGAACAGTGGAAATTCATTGGGGTAAAGGCTTTCTTCACACTTGACGGGACTACCTATCTAGGGAGCTTGGGATCAAAATATTATCATAAAGAAGGTCTTAATGGATGAGCTTCTCTGTCAGGAAGCTTTAGGGGATGAAGGCGAGAAGATCTCCTTCAGACATTGGGACTGAAGGATGGTTAGAGGTATGACTTCGAGCAAAGTGTGAGATGCTTTTTTCAGAGTTAGCTTGAATTAATGTAAGGGAGCATCTAGGAGACTAGGAAATGAGAGAGACAACTTGAGGGAGCTATGGGGAATGATTTCAAAAGCTTGGACATGAATTATGGCCCCTAGAATGAGCTGCCCTATTCAGCTCACTCCTACGAGCTTGGATGGCCGAGATCAACTGGGCTAGGCCTCGGATGGATGTCAGGTGTAAGGGGACATCCTCCTAGAGAGATCGTGAGCCTGAAACGGACGAGCTCAGCCTTTGGAATGCTTTGAGTCAGGCCTAAAGTGGGGGGACCACCAGAGTTTAAACTCCATTAGTTCCAACCATCGTCAGCATGAGTTTGGGCCAGGTTGACCTAGAAAGGGTGATGGGGACATGATGAGCTCAATGGTGAGCTCAATTGGACCTGAGGGAGGCCAATTTGATCGGGTGGCTCAGGTTGACCCAAACCTGATCGTTTTGGGTCTAGTTAGGCTCAATTTGGGTCAGGCCAGACCCTCAGTTTGATATGGGAGGTGAGTTTGGGTTTGGTGCACCAAATGCAAGTGGCAATTGGGTTTGAATTGGCTTGAAGTGGGAAATGGCTTGGTTCAATATGATTTTGGACACTTTGGGCTAGCCCAAAAGTTGACCCAAGTCAACCCAAGACTTTGGCTGGCTGGGGGAGGTGTGTTGGACCTAGGGACACCTAATGGAAGTGTTGGCCAGTTTCAATTGAGCTTAGGGTTGGAGTTGGCTCAATCTCAAGTGTTTTTGGCTACTTTGGGTTAGTCTAACTCTTGAACCAAGTTGACTCAATGGTTGGGTTGACTAGGGAAGATGTATTAGGTCAAGGGAGACCTAATGAAACCTTAAATTGGATTCAATTTGGCTAGGATTGAAAAAAGGCTCAAGAGGGCCTCTTTTTGGGCACTTGGATCAAGCCAAATGGACAACCCAAGTGAGCCCAAGACTTTGGTTTCCAAGAGGTGTCTCTTGGAGGCCTAAGAAGTCACCCCATGGGTTTAAATGGGATTGAAATGGTTTTGGTCAAAGGATTTGGATGAATAAGGGTGTATGGGAGATTTGGACAAACTTGGATGACTTGGTCAACCAAGTTGACCTAGGACCAAGAGTTGGTTCTATTGAATTCAATTTGATCATATAAACCTAATGGGAGGGGTCTCAAAGTCTTGAAAGGTCATTTGGGTTAAATTGCCTGCTTGGGCTCTTAATGGGTCATTGAGTCAACTTAGGTTGACCTTGTCAACCAGGTTGACTCAGGGTTGGGGTTGGGTTAGGAAGGTCCCAAATGACATTTGAAAATTATTGGAGGAGGTTGATAAGGTTGATAAGGTTAATTCACATTGAATTCTGGTCAAAAGTCCAAAAATACCCTTAAGGGGCATTCTGGTCATTTTGACCTGAGCTCAACTCTGGGCCAAGGTGAGTCCATAAAAATGTAGATTAATTCTTAATATGTCTATATCAAAGGACTAGAAAGGATCAAAGGGTTTGTACTGGATTGAGTTAAGATCTAAATTTATCATAAGGTCGAGGGACTAGAAGGATCCTAAGATCTAGAGTCTAGAAGGAACCTAAGGTTTAGGAAATCCTAGGGTCTAGAGTCCAAGAAAGGGTCACAGTGACCTCATAAAAAAATGAGGTCAACAAAAGCTAGATCACATAGCCCATATTTACATAATACATTATAGGAAACATTTAGAATGGAGGCTTAAATCATGAGCACCAAAATATAGTATACATGCAAGTCATTCGTCAAAGTATAAGGTGGAACCCAAACTCAATTGGGTTTCTAAATCTAACCTTTGATTGAATTTGTAGGAGTGCTCTCATGAAAGGCCTATTGAGAGCATATAGTACCTAGAGAGTGGATGCTCAAGACACATGATTGGAGATATGAAGCAATTCATGATGGAGGTTAGGTCAAGTGGTAAGGTCACACTAGGAGATAACACCACCAAGAAAATGGTTGGAACATGTATAATTTGAAACTAAAAGAAATTTATCATTGAAAATACTCTACTTATGGATGGTTTAAAGCATAATTTTATGACCATTAGTCAGTTGTGTAATAAAGGATTTGACATTAAATTTTTATTTACAAAATACATGATTTGTGTGAATGGCAAATTAGTTCTAAAAGGAAAAAAGTTAACAATATTTATATGCTTGATTTGAATTGCATTGAATACTCTAATTCTTTATGTTTGAAAACCACTATTGATGAATCCTTACTATGGCATAGGATATTATGTCATGCAAGCATAAAGTTTCTTAAGAAGATTACCCAAAAAAACTTAGTTAGAGGCATACCGAAGTTAGATTTCACTAAGGAACACTTGTGTGGTTCTTGCCAACTAGGAAAGAAAATTAAGTCTTTATTTCATTCAATTAAGGATATCATCAGCTCCATGCCACTATAAATTCTTTATATGGATCTATTTGGAACCGTTAGTACAGTTAGCCAAGGAGGGAAATCATATGAATTTGTGATTATTAATGATTATTCTAGATTGAATTGGGTTTGATTCCTAGCACAAAATAAAGATTCATATGAAGAATTTAGAACATTTTACACTAAGATATAGAGAAAATTAGGAAGTGAGATCTCAACAACTCATAGTGATCATGGTGGAGAATTTAAAAATGATAAGTTTGAATCATTTTGTTATAAGGTAGGGATATAGCAAAATATTTTTACCTAGAGGACCTTATAGCAAAATTGAATAACTGAAATGAAGAATAAGACCTTAATAGAAGCTGCTAGGGCCATGTTAGCTAAATATTCTCTCCCTAAATAATTTTTGGAAGAAGAAATAAATATTGCTTGTTATGTGTTGAATAGAGTTAATATTTGATCCAAGTTAAATAAGACACCCTATGAGATCCTTAAGAGTAGGACACCCAATCTTTGTCACTTAAATGTCTTTGGTTATAAATATTTTATTTTCATTAATGGTAAATCACCTCTAAAAAAGTTTGATCCCAAATCTAATGAAGGAGTTTTCTTAGGATATTCATCTATAGGTAAAGCTTATAAAATCTTTAATAAGAATACCATAGTAGTAGCAGAGTATACCCATATCGTGTTTGTGAATTAGATAAATACTTGGAGCCTAAGTTAGAAGGAGTAGATGTCACCCAAGAGGTAGAATCCATTGACCTAGGGATAGAGCATAACCTTAAGAGCCATTGCCTAGAGATGAAAGATACTCATCTTTTCATCCTAAAGAACTCATCCTAAAAGGTCCATCTGCAAGTGTTAGAACTATGCATGGACTTAGAAATGAGGTTAGTCATTCTTCATTCATCTCTATGCTAAAACCTAGCAACATAAATTAATCCCTAGCCTTTGCTTACTTTAGAGGATTCAAGTTATATCAAATGGATATTAGGAGTGCTTTTTTAAATGGGGTGATTAAAAAAGATGTATATGTTGAGCTAGCCCTAGGCTTTGAGAACTCTCAATTTCCTAATCATGTATTAAAACTAAGGAAATCATTATATGGATTAAAATAAGCACCTTGAGCTTGGTATGAGAGGCTAAGTACATTCCTCCTAGATAGAGCCTTTATTAACGATATTATGTAAAAAAACCCTATTCCTTAAGAAAGTAAGAGAATCTACACATTTTTCAGATCTATATTGATGATATACTTTTTGGATCCATAAATAATAATCTTTGTGAAGAATTTTCTAGAATAATGAGTGAGGAGTTTGAGATGAATATGATGAGAGAGTTTAACTATTTTCTTGGATTTAGTGTGAAGCAAACAGATGATGAAACCTTTCTTAGACAATCAAAATATATCTAAGATATCTTTAAGAAATATGAGATGGAAAATGCTAAGGCAATCAATACTCATATAAGCTCTACCATCCAGTTAAATAAGGATCCCAATAAAAAATTAGTTGATTAAAAGAAATACATAGGCATAATTGGATCACTTATTTATTTAACAACCAATAGACCTGATATCATATTTAGTGTATATCTCTATACTAAATTTTAGGTTAACCCCAAAAAATCTCATATGATTTCTATTAAGATAATCCTTAGATACTTATTAGGCACCAAAAACCTAGATATCTGGTATCCTAGATATAGCTCATCCTTTGAAATCATAGGATATTCCTACTCTGACTTTGCAAGATGTAGGATAGAAAGAAAAATCACCTCAGTAACCTATGAATTCATAAGCCAATCATTATTTTTCTAGTCTAGTTGAAAATATAATACATTAGTCATGCCCTCTACTAAGGCATAATACATTATTGTAGGAAGCTATGTTTCTCAAGTAATATGGCTTAAGCAACAAATCTTAGATCTTAGACTACATGTAAGAACTATTTTTATTATGTGTGACAACATAAGTTCCATCAATATTTCCAAAAAAATTAATCCAACATTCCCGTACTAAGCATATTGATATTATGCCTAGATAGTAGCTATATTGAGAGAGACTTTAAAGAGAGAAGGTCTCGCAAGAGAGAGAAAATTTTAAATTCATCACTCCCATTTTTTTATCCTCCTTTTCTGCAGGCGACCAGGACATGGTGGCCATCATTAGACTCCACAATGAAGGCTAGCTTTGACGGTAGATCACTGATTCTAAACAAAGTCATAACTGATAGGTCGAATGGAAGTTTAACTATGGAAGCAGATGAAGCACGAAGAAGAAGATCAAAAGGTATGTTAGTGATAAACAAAATGCTGACATTATCACTCATGTTGAAGGAAAGGGAAAGAATGTTTCTTTGGATTTTTTGAAATTAAAACACCTCACATTTTGAAAATGACTAAATTGTCTCCTGCAAAATTCATTGACACTGATGCTTCATCATTAGGGATGAATATTTTTGTTCATAGATTCGGAAATTCAAATGAAATCCCTAGCAACAGTGTGATAAATGTGAATTCCCAAAGTTCTAAGAACAAAAAATATTATTCCGAATGCCGACAAGCATTATGAGATTTTGATGTGAAGTCATCTTTGTTTAAAGAAAGCACAACAATTCAAGTGGATGATCAAATGACTGAGATGAATGTTAAGAAGATCATTCCTGATAACGCAGTGACCAAGAAGCCCTATATAAAATTAAATTTTGCTGAAGGAGAAGATGTGTTAACAGAAGATGGAAAGGCAGTGAAACTGATTATGGATTCAGAAATTAAAAATGGTAATATACTTAGTAATTCTCTAGTATGCATGGTTTTTGGAAAAGAATTACCTTCTCATATCGTAGCCTGGGAACTTAGGTGCCAATGGGCTCAATATGACCAATTTCACTTTACAACTCTTAGAATGGGCTGGTTTTTGTATTCTTTTAAAAAGAATGAAGCTCTAGAAGGTGTCCTTTCTGGAGACCCATGGTTTGTGAATGGGCACCTTATTAGTATAGATCGATGGTCCCTGGAGTTTTCTACTTCATCAATCAAAGGACTTACCTCTCCAATCTGGATCAGAATGCCTCAACTACCCTTGCAATGTTGGGATGAGAGCAATGTAGCAAGGATTGCTTCTATGGTGGGCGTTCCATTGATGTTGGATGGTAACATGTTCCAATGGTGTAGAAGAGAGTTCGCAAGAGTCTATGTTCGTGTGAAATTAGACCAACCACTCCCATTGGGGGTTTGGGTGGAAGGCATTGTGGGAAGATTCTTTCAAAAATTTGAATATGATAGAATTTCAATTTTTTGCTTTGAATGTGGGAAGATTGGACATGTCTAGAGTGAATGTAGAAAGGGAATCATGGTGGAAAAAAAATCAAGTTGAAGGAGACAGTAAGCAAGCTCATGACTTGGTACATGAAAATGAAGAGAATACAAATTATGGGCCATGGGTGCATGTGAATTACAAAAGAAACAAGACTAAATTTGTTTCTAATGGGAGGCCGATTAAGAAGACCTTCATGAAGAATATCCCAAACAATATTGTTATGAAGGAAACAACTAAAATATGGGTTTGGAAATCAAAGAGATGGAAACAAATGTGAATGTGGAAATAGAGAAGGAAATTATAAGCAACACTATGGTAGAAGAAGGAAAAATTATAATGGAGAACGAGCAGTGCATCGAAGATGATCTAGCTGAGGTGATGAATCCATCTACTGAAGAAATAGAAGGTAAATGTGATGAAAATTCAAAACAATTCTTTCATACTATTGAAAATTCCCAGATAGAGTGAATTAAAAATAGTAATGAATCAGAAAAGAAAGTTGTTCTTGATTAGAATAAAGAACAAGAAAAGTTTATACCGTAAGAAATGAACAAGGCTTTAGAAGAGCATGAAGAAACATCTAATCAAAGCAAGGGCTTTGGAGATGAAAATAAAGGAATATAGGTGATTGGGAAGATGGGAGTAGGTAAGAATACTCCTAAGCTATCTATTAATAAAATTAAACTAGCTAAAGAAGTGAAAATGCTTGGACCAATTAAGGGTAATCAAAGAACAAGAAAAGGAGAAGGAGGTGTTGAAAAGGCTGAGGCCTCATCCCCACAAATCTCTTAAATGTCTTCCATAATGTTCTGAAAATTTAGGGGAGAAAAGAAGAAAGAAGATTCCCACTATTTGAGAAGTTTGACAGGAGAGAATGATATTTTTTTCATTGGTCTTATGGAAACAAAACTTGAAAGATTGGAAAAAGAAGATGTTAAAAAAGTGGTAGTAATAATTGGGAGTTCTACCATGTTGTTGCTAGTGGAACTTTTGGTGGTGTTTTAGCATTATGGAAACATAGAACTACTTTGTTTACAGTTCTTGAGTCAAACCAATATATCATTGGTAATCTGACCACTCCAAAGGGAATTTCAATAAAGGTATGCATAGTTTATGGAAACAAAAACTTATATGAAAGAAGGAAACTATGGAGATTGATTGAGAATAATATGAATAGTGAGGAGCCTTATATTATAGGGGGTGACTTTAATTGCTTACTGTCAAAGCATGAGAAGAAGGGAGGGAAAATATTTCTATTCTCACATGGCCCTCAAGAGATGAAGGAGTTCATGACTAGTAATGAATTTCGTGACAAAGGTTTTATTGGTCCTAAATTCACAAGGTGTAATAACAAAGAAGTACTTGCTAGAATATGGGAGAGACTTGATAGAGTTTGGCTAAACTTAAAATCAATTATGGACATTCCTTATGTAGTCATTAAACACTTTCCTAGAGTGGAATCGGATCATTTCCCTCTACTCCTTCAATTTTATAGTATGAAGATGTTCAAGCCAAGAGAAATTAGATTTGAGAATTTGTGGTGTTCTTATGAGGCTGCAAGGGGGATCATTTCTAAGGCTTGGAGGAAAAAGCATCATGGAGGTGCTGATGAGGTCCTTAAAAGAAAAATCAAAATATCCTTAAAAAAATTGTACTATTGGAGCAAGAACAAATTAAAAGAGTTAACCATAAAGAAACAAGAACTACAAAGTGAGATTTTGAATTTGCAAGAACTAGAGGCTATGGAGAATGGTTTGAACCCAAAAAACCTACTGAAACTTAAAATCAAAGTGCATGAACTCAACATTACTTTGGATAGATTGGCAACATGGTGGAGACAAAGGTCAAAAAGCCAATGGATGGAAGATGGAGAGAAGAACACTCATTTCTACCATACATATGCTATAAAAAAAAGAAGAGCAATTTGATTAATCAAATTGCTGGAGAAGATGGAACAATGGAAACTAACCAAGAAGCTATACATGCAAAAATAGAGAACTTATTTTCAAAAAAAATGGAGCAAACATAATTGTGATATAACATATTGCCCGTTGTAAGTTCGTTAGGGATGTTAAGCCCTTAAGAACTGGCCCAAGACTAACCAAGAGGGGGGGAAGAGGGGGGGGTGTAAATTGGTATTTTAAAAAATCTTTCCTATAATCAAAGAACAAAACTTAAAACCAAAATCACCACAGAAATCAAAGTGCGGAAAAATAAATGCGAAAATCAAAACAAAGAAAGATCACACTAGATTTATAGTGGTTCAGTCAACTCGACCTACGTCCACTCCCCGGAGGCTTCCTTCGAGTATTGCACTAAAAAGTGACTCTCCTTTGCTCCCACAGCAAGGTGGAGAAGCCCTCACAAAAACTCTTTTTCGCCAACCCAGACGAGGTAGAGAACCCAACTCCTTTTGCTTCCTCCTGAAGCAGGCAGAGAACCCAACTCCTTTTTCTTTCTCCAGAAGCAGACAGAGAACCTCAACTCCTTTTCTTCCTCCTGAAGCAGGGAGAGAACCTCAACTCCTTTTGCTTCCTCCTGAAGAATGCAGAGAATCTCGACTCCTTTCGCTTCCTCCTGAAGCTGGCAAAGAACCTCGACCAATTGCTGAAGCTTACCTCCATTGAACCCCAAGGACGAAGGATGAAGACTGGAGAAGATGCCTTGTAACCTTTCTTAGAGCAACCTTTGTGAATCCCTCTCAAAAACTCCCCCTCACAAGTTCCTCGCTCTCTCCCCCTCTTTCTCCCTCTCCTCTTGGCTCTCTCAGTTCAATACAGCATCCAAAGGTCCCTTTGCATGAGAAAATTTGGGTCCTTTAAATAGAATTTCAAGAACCGATATTATCGTATAGAATGAAAGGAATATCATCCTGGCCGATCAGTACAAAGTATTCTCAATCAGTCGGGATGATTTGGGACGATCATAAGAACATTGGTTACATTGTCTAGGATGATACAATATCATTCTGACTGATTAGTTTAAAACCGAGCACAATCATCCTGAACATCACCCAGAATAGATGCTGGCCGATGTTAATCATCCAGGACATCGTCCCGGAAAATCCTACGATCGGCCCGGCTGATGTGATCGTATCAATAAGCCTTAATTGCTTTCCATAATTATCAGATTAATTTAGGCATAGTTTTATTGCATCATCCGGGCCGATGTATAGATCGTCCTGGCCAATGTCCTGAAATAAAGAATACCTAAATTGATCATGGCGGCTGATTCTTTCTGATTTGAGTCTATCATCCTGGTCGATATAAGTATCATCCAGGCCGATCAACTTAATGACGGCTGCTTAACCAGGATGATACCCTAATTAGGGTTTCTATTTTTAGTCGATTCGTCCTGGCCGATATGAACATCGTCAAGGCTGATGTACTCAAAATAGAAAAATATAGAAAATCTCTCAAGTGCGTATGTGCAAGGTTACTTAGTATCAAGATCCACTTTTACAATTGACTAAAGAAAAAGAAAAACATAACAGACTGACTCAACCTAAATCTACCCAATCTTGAGGTAGTTTGAGTTGCATTCGATCACGTGGACCTAAAAAGTTAGTAGGTAATGCAGTCGTAGAAAATCATGAATGTTTGCTATCATCAAAAGTCTAATCCATAAACTCATATTTGCATCAATCTCCCCCTTTTTGATGATGGCAAACACACCCAAAAAATTTCAAGCTGTTTTGGCAGTTTAATGAAAAATAATGTAATGAAAAGCAGTTAGCTAAATTCTAGAATCAAAAGTACAAGATACAGTAGACTACTCTCTCTTTTTGTATCACAAAAAGGAGGAGGCAACATAACACAAACTAAAACAAACATACAAAAAATAAACTACAGAAAACACAAACTCAACTAGTAAAATGAGGGACCCTGATCATCAGATGGAGGTGGTGGTGGCTGCTGGAAGTAACTGGTCAAAGTGGCAAACTGAGATCCAAACCAGGCCATGTCCTGGTCGTGCTGGTGCTACATACGGATGATGTCCTCAGTATGTTGCTGCTCCTATGTAATAATGTAGGCCTCAAAGCGTGTCTCCTACTGATCAAATCTCTCCACTAACTGATCCAGCTGAGAGTGCTGGCGGAGAGGAACAGGTTCAGGAACATGAGTGGGAGCCTCCTCCTCCTCGGCCCCCTAAGATTCCCCATCCCCTAGGTGGAGATGAGTACTGTGAAGGACATTGAAGGAATTGTTTGAGTAGAAGGGTGGCTGAAGGTCGGGAGGAGCAGGACACTGAAAGTTGTATTTGGATTCTAGAACATATATAATGATGTGTCCTAGAGCAAGATTGGGCTTCCTTATATCACTTAGATCTTGAATTGTAGTCAAATGTTTGATGTAGCAAAAGATCATGTCAGTTGCATTGAATTCACGATTGGTCATTATGTGAAGTGGTGAGTGAAAGAAGGGGAGTGATATGGACATGGTCGCCTGCTTTGGGAATCATAGAGGTGCGAAGGACATGCTGGCTCATCCTAGCATCTTTAAGTAAAGAGCTAGTCTCTCCAAAATGAAAGGGGGAATTGGTGTGGGGAAGAAAGTGATTAGTCGTAGCCCAATTAAAATTAGGATCAGAAATGAGGGTATGCAGCTTATCCCCAGAGGTGGAGAGATGCAATAGTTCGGCACAATCCTGGTATGTGATCTCAACTGGGCGTCGATTCACATACAAGGTGAGAGCGGTGTAGGAAGAATTGAAGTGAAGGTTGGCATAAAATTCAAAAAGAAGTTTAAAATTAAAGGGGATTATGAGGGTGAGAATAAAGCACAGAGAGGTGTGAGTAAAAAGATTGAGTACTGGATAGGAGAGGTGGACTAGATTGACTGTTCAGGAGAGAGAAATGCTACAATCTTTGTAGCGGTGGTGGGTAGCCTGATCGTCTGCTTCTCAAAAATGAGGGTCCAGCGTGCCCCTGAGGAGCTTCTAAACGTGTGTCGAGAACGCTTAACGCCAGCCATAGTAAGCAAACAGGAAGTAAACAAGAGAGGAGAAGAAGATTGAAGTGAGAAATATTTGATGGAAGGCTCTAAATTTAAAGGACCGGCTGGATCGTCCAGGCCGATCACAGGATCGTCCAGGACGATCTGGTGTAATTATTGTGAACAGGCTAATTTGTCAAAAAGGCGGTCCGATCGTCCGGGATGTTTAGACTCAGGCGATCATCCCCAGGAGTTAGGCCAGATGATAGTTGAAAAAAGCAGAACGTCCAGGCTGATTATGTGGAAGAAAAAGCTCAATAATGAATCGTACCATCCAAATTTAAAATGTTTTAAATCATGCGCTATGTGTATCATCCAGGATGAACAGTGGATCATCCTGGATGATTGTCCAAAAATGGATCATCAGGCGAAATTATAGATTTTAAACATGCTGACACATGTATCGTCCAGGATGAACAGGTGTATCGGATGGGACGATAACCAATAAATGCATTATCCAGGATGAAAAAGATATCGGCCAGGACGATCAAGTTGATTGTAGCATAGGTCGATCATATCGTCCAGGACAACAAAGGATCGTCCAGGACGATGAGAGCAGAAAAGTCAGAATATTCAGCATATGGAGCTTTTTATGAAAAAAAAAAACTTATCGTCCAGGATGATAAATGTATTGGCCAAGATGATGTGACAAAATTTTGAACTTCATAGGAAGGATGGAGATGATCAAAGAAGGCCCAAATAATAAAATCAACTAAGAACTACAACTAAAACACGAAAAAGGCATAAAAACTAGCAATGAAATAAGTTTTTTTTTAATTAGCAAGGCATGCATATGATAAATGCTTCAAATAATTAAATTTTAAAGATTTGTAAGATTAATGAGTTAAAAAAGTTGAAATTTGAAAATGGTAGAATATCCGATCCTGTTAACCCTAGCTCGGACTTCTTTCATGGCAAAATCATCTTTTAAAAATAAAAGACCTAACTCAGAACAAACTAATTGGGTAAAAGAAAAAAAGATCTGTTCAAAACTTGCTCCAAAGAAAATATCTTATAGAATAATATACCAAAGCAATTTGTCTCAATCATGAAATTTGAAATCAAGCCTTTGAAAATATCAAGCAACACATGAATTCTTCTAAAATTATAAAAGTTTGAAAGAGGGGTGAGCTTGTCTTTTGTGGGCTCATTTTATGCCTCTTGTCAATTTTGAATGGCGCTCTTTGTACATCTTTTGATTTTTGATACACTTTTTATGTATATTTTTAAATTTGGCGTCATTACGCATCTTTTTATTTTTGGCATCATTGGCCTCCTTTTTTTGTTCTTGAAAGCTAGATTCCCTTTCAAAAACTCTTAAAATATTTTTAGTTGTGAGTAAATCTTTCAGATGTTAGAAAAGAGAAACTCACTCTCTAATATAAGGAAGAATAGACCATAAAGTAGACTTTAGTAATTATATGATAAATGCAATGGCAAGATTTCAATTAACATGAAAGATATATAAAATCTTTGAATATTATAAATATAAGGTAGATTATTGTAGCAAGATAGAAAAGATCTTAATTTCAAAATCCAGTTGTTAATTTGAGATAGACTTTTATTTAGAGAAGAAAATTATACCACTAAAAGAGGTTAGAGGGAGGAAAACTATCAACGGTGTTTCTCCCTTTAATTGATTTAGAGATGTTAAAACAATGACTATAAATCTTCAAAAAAGAAAAACAAGGAGAAAATACCAATTCAACGATGATCCAAAAAGAAACGTGTTAAATCAATAAAAGTAAAAAAAAAAAAGTAGAGAAAGAAACTAACTAAATAAAAAGGAAAGAAAAGAAGTTAATAATAAGCAATTGATTAGAAAATCATGTAACTCAGATTTAAATTAAGCAGCAGAAATAAGCAATTAAGAGTCGTGAGCCTCCGCAGTCCAAGTATCATATGCTCTCACGAGATCTTTGGTGAGAACACACCTGCAAAATCATCAAATGTCAGATTAAGAAACCCAAACAGGTTTGAATTCCTTCTTGTGAAAAGAAGAATATTATGCATGAGTGTTATGCAGTGAATTATGCAATTTGGGTCTCCATACCCAATGTGTACTACAGTGAATGTTGCAAGTATGTGCTATGTGTCCTAACATGCCACATGAAAAACATCTAACTCCAGGAAAAGGATTTCTTAATCGGTTCGGGTTATAATTCCTATTCCTAGTTATTGGCTTTGGATCAAATGTAGGTGTCATCCAATTTTTCTTACATGCATCCAATTCAGCTTTAAACCTCAAGTGAGCATTTTCTAAATCAATCTACAAACAGTGCTTTTTATGCTCATATTCTTTAGTAGAAGCTTTAAAATCAGATTAAAGCGAGGTGTGGGAAGCTTTCAAAGAATCATGATCAATTATTAATTCAGAATGCTTTTTATTTAAATCATCAAATTCATCAAGTAGAGACATGTGATTGCTATCAATTTGAAAGTGATCTTTACTCAAAATTTTATGCTCTTTTTGTAAATTCAAAAATTCTAATTTCAAACTAGCGTGAGTTTTCTTAAGTTTTCTATATGATGTATGAATTTTCTCACATATTTCAAGCAATTGGTCATAGGTTGGTTGGCATACCTTTTCTTGGTCATATTGTTTAAAATCATCAGCCATAAGCACAAGTTTGTTGTCTCCTCTTCCGGTTCAGTCTCAGATGAGTCAGATGCAGAATCCACCTAGAAAGCTTTTTGGGCTCGCTTCTTATCCTTTCTGAACTTAGTTTTCTTCTCATTCTTTTCTTTGCTTGAGTGATCCTGAAGTGTAGGACAATCAGCTATGACATGTCCAGCCTTCCTGCATTCAAAATAAACAACATTAGAAAAACCTTTAAAATTTTTTTTATCCTTACCTTTTTTTCAATTCTGATGATGCTTGTGACTCTTCCTTAGAAAGCTCTTAAATTACCTCGTGATTAAGGAAATATCATTATTTTCAGACCTAGAGGAATCAGTGTCCAAGTTATTCGCCTTAAGTGCCACCGTTTTCTCCTTCTTCCTCCCACCTGCATCAAGATTTTTTTGGTTCACCCCTTGCTCATAAGCAATGAGTAGACCAAGTAAGTTATCGATCGAATAGGTATTTAAATCTTTAGATTTAAAAATTGCAGTGATTTTAGCATCAAAAGAGGAAGGCAAACATCTTAAAATTTTGTTTACTTTTTCATAATTATAAAGTTCTCTTCCTAAGGCATGCAATGAAGTAACAATCTGAGTAAATCTCGTATATATATTAGAAATTGTTTCATTAGGTTTCATACGAAAAAGTTCGTAATCATGCAATAAAATATTCAAACGAGATTGCTTAACTTCATTAGTGCCTTCATAGGTGATACATAATTTATCCCAAATTTCTTTTCCAGTAGAGCAAGTAGAAACACGCATGTAATCTTTAGATTTTAAAGCATAAAAAAAATAGTTCAAACACTTTGCATTAAGTTGTGCTAAATCTCTTTCATCAAAAGTCCATTCAGTAAAAGGTACTTCTGTTTTAATTCCATTAAGTTCTCGAGAAGGTGGAGAATATCCTTCTTTAATAAGCATCCACATACGATAGTCAATCGATTATGAAAAAGTAGACATGCGAGTTTTCTAAAAATCAAAAGAAAGATTATCAAACAAAGGTGGTCGTGTTATAGAATATCCTTTCGTTGCATTACGATTACCGTTATTAACCATGGATCAAAATTAAAAAAAAAAATTCAAACTTAATTTTTATGAATCCCACTCTGATACCACTTGAAAGTTCGTTAGGGATGTTAAGCCCTTAAGAACTGGCCAAAGGCTAACCAAGAGGGGGGTGAATTGGTATTTTAAAAAATCTTTCTTATAATCAAAGAATAAAATTTAAAACCAAAATCACCACAGAAATCAAAGTGCAGAAAACTAAATAAGGAAATCAAAATAAAGAAAGATTACACCTGATTTATAGTGGTTCGGTCAACGAACTACATCCACTCCCCGGAGGCACCCTCCGAGTATTGCAGTATAAAAGTGACTCTCCTTTTACTCCCACAGCAAGGTGGAGAAGCCCTCACAAAAACTCATTTTTGCCAACCCCGGCGAGGCAGAGAACCCAACTCCTTTTGCTTCCTCCTAAAGCAGGTAGAGAACCCAACTCCTTTTACTTCTTCCTGAAGCAGGCAGAGAACCTCAACTCCTTTTGCTTCCTCCTAAAATAGGTAGAGAACCTCGACTCCTTTTGCTTCCTCCTGAAGCATGCAGAGAACCTCGACTCCTTTTGCTTCCTTCTAAAGCAGAAAGAGAACCTCGACCAATTGTTGAAGTTTACCTCCCTTGAACCCCCAAGGACGAAGGACGAAAACTAGAGATGATGCCTTGGAACCTTGCTTGGAGAAACCTTTGTGAATCCCTCTCACAAACTCTCCCTCACAAGTTCCTTCCTCTCTCTCCCTTTTTCTCCCTCTCCTCTTGGCTCTCTCGGATAAAGACAGCAACCAAAGGTCCCTTTGCGTGAGAAAATTCAGGTCTGTTAAATAAAATTTTAAGAATTGACATTATCATCCAGGACGATAGGAATATCATCCTAGACAATCAGTACAAAGTAATCTCAATCAGCCTGGATGATTTAGGACGATCAGAAGAATATTGGTTACATCGTCCAGAAAGATACAATATCGTCCTTGCCGATTAGTTCAAAACTGAGTACAATCATCCTGAACATCGCCCATAATAGATGCTGGCCGATGTCAATCATCCAGGACATCATTCTGGCTAATCCTGTGATCGGCCTGGCCAGTGTGATCATATCAATCAGCCTTAATTTCTTTATATAATTACCATATTACTTTAGGCATAATTTTGCTGCATCGTCCAGGCTGATGTATAGATCATCCTAGCCGATGTCCTGAAATAAAGAATACCTAAATTGATCATGGCGGCTGATTCTTTCTGATTTGAGCCTATCGTCCAGACCGATCGGCTTAATGACGGCTGCTTAACCGAGATGATGTCCTAATTAGGGTTTCTATTTTTAGTCGAATCGTCCTGGCCGATATTAACATCGTCCAGGCCGATGTACTTAAAACAGAAAAACACAAAAAATCCCTCAAGTGTGTGTGTGTGCAAGGTTACTTAGCATCATGATCCACTTTTATAATTGACTCAAAAAAAAAAATATTACAGACTTACTCAACCTAAATCTACCCAATCTTGAGCTGGTTTGAGTTGCATTCGATCATGTGGACCTAAAAGTTAGTAGGCAATGCAGTCGTAGAAAATCATTAATGTTTAGTATCATCAAAAGTCTAATCCATAAACTCAGATTTGCAACAGCCGTTGTTTACAAATGAAGATTGCCTATAAGAAGAGATTGAAAAAGTATTGAACTCAGATTACAGAAAGGAAGACCTTCTTAATAATGTTATGAATATGAGTAACAACAAATCTCCTGGTATAGACAGGGCAAATGCTTGCTTCTTTAAGTCATATTGGAGCATTGTAAATGGAGAGACTTGGAATGTAATTTCAAGTCAGGAGAGATGCCAGATTATTGGAAAGAGACACTAGTGGTACTTATTCCTAAAGTCCCAAATGCTTATGAATGCTCTAAATTTAGACCAATAAGTCCATGCCAAACCATTTACAAAATGGTAGAAGGTATAATCCTTAGCAAACTTAAATTATGTCTCCCTAAAGCTATTTCTAAGTACTAAGGTGCTTGTTCTGGGAAGAAGCATATCTGATAATTGTCCACTTGCTCAAGAGATCATTAATAAGATGAGGTTCTTGGTAGCTAAATCAGGATACATGCTATTAAAGCTTTATATAGAACAAGCTTACGATAGCATGTGCTGGGAAACATTAAACCAAGTTATGAGGAAGTTGGGATTCCAAAAGTGGATGATACATCTGATAATGCAATATGTTAGCAATCCTAAATATTTAATTAATATAAATGGTAGAAGAATGAGTTGGATAATTGCACAGTGCAGTTGTAGACTGGGATGTCCACTATTACCAAGCTTGTTTATTTTGTGCTCTAAATTACTATCCAAGGCTCTTCAAACAAAGTTCAACAAATTGGGCATCATATTAGGTGCTAATGTTAAAAGATGAACACACTTGCTATTTGTAGATGATGTGCTAGTGGTTGCCAAGTCCTATAGAAGAAATGATATAACTTTGAAGCAAATCTTCAAAGATTACTGTATATGGACAGGACAAAAAATTAACTCTCAAAAGTCTTTGGTGCTCTACGGCAAGAATGTCTCGAAGAAGAGAAGAAGGAAATTATATAAATTAATGGGAATAAAAGAAGTCAAGGAGTTCAATTACCTGGGAATAAAACTTGCGTTAAGGAGATTAAAAGCAGTAGACTTCAACTACACTATAGAAAAAGTAATGGAGAGATTGAAGTCATGGGGAGCTCGATGGATATCTATGGCAGGAAGAATGTTGTTAATAAAAACAACATTTTCTTACATACTCTCATACCAGGTGGTTCACTCATTAATATGAAAAAGCTTTTTGATGACAGTTGATAAATTATGCAGGAATTTTTTTATGGCATAAGGAAAATTGGAGTCATGGACTGCATTACATAGCATGGCCTATATTATGCTTGTCTACTAAATCAGGAGGATTTGGCATTCTAGGAGCAGTGGATAGGCAAGGCCCATTTAGAGCAAGAATAGCATGGAACTTTCTACAAAATCAAAATTCACTCTTAAACAGAGTATGAAAAAGAAGTATGGTGATGGCATTTGGGAAGAAGGTGTTAAAAGAAACTTCTCTCCATCTTGGAGAATTATGAAAGAAGGAGCAAATTATCTGAAACCAATAATAAGATGGAAAGTGCATAATGGAGAAAAAATTCACATCATAAGAGACACTTGGATACTTGATAGAAGCCTAAATAATTGGTCGGATACATGTAATGCAAATGATCTTCATGATAAGAAAGTTTCTTTCTTAATTAAAGAAGATGGAACTTGGAGCAAGGAGAAGTTGAACACATATTTCTCTGAAGAAATGGGAAAGTTGATTCAACAAACGTCTATCAAAAATGAGGAAATGGAAGATAAGGTTGAATTAATCAACACTAACCCAGCGAGATCAATAACCTCTTTGTCTTATGAAGCCAATATTCAAATACAAGATGGTAAGGTGAGAAACATAAGATGGATGAAAATTTTGAAAGTAAATCAAAGGGAATTTCTATTTTGGTGGAGATTATTGAATGATGCTTTTCCAGCCAATGAGTGGTTATACCATAGAAGAGTACTTTGCAACAGAGATTGTCCTAGAGGATGCCAAATTCCGGAAGAAATAGAACATGTTGTCGTAAGTTACTCTAAACTAATTGAAATATTGCAAAAATTGAGACAATGAGGTATCAACACTCCTTTGTTCCAAAGTATGTCGCATTGTGTAGACGGACTAAAGAACATAGGAAGAACGATATGTGGTCTAGACGGAATTTTTGTTTTAGCAGTTTACCATAACTGGAAGTTTCAGAATTTTTCAAAGCATGGAAAAACTATTCCTCCTATAACATATATAGCGGCTGAAATAATATCTAATGCTTGTTGTGTACATTCAGCTCCAATCAAGAAGAACTGGAAAACCAATCAGAAAATGTTGTCAAAAGCTTGGTGTCCCCGACCTGAAGGTTGGATCAAATTGAATATAGATGTAGCAGTCTTACTATCAAATGTGGCAGGTATTGCAGGAGTGCTAAGAGACCATAAAGGGAGAATGATGGGTGCTTATGGCAAAAAGTTGATACATTGGGATATTGCTTTTTTGGAGCTAAAATCGATAGTTATATTCAAAAATTACATTCAAGGATGGATGAGTGAATATAATGAAATAATTATAGAATGAGATAATGTAAACATCATGAAGAAGCTCCAAAACTCAATAAAGAGGAACTCAGTGAAGAACAATAATGCTCAATGGGCGGACCTCTCTTTCTTGAAGTTTTCAACAATATCATTTATAATTTTTTCCCAAGAGATTGTAATAAGGTGGCAGATCATTGCTCCCATCTTTCTTTATTAGGCAATTTTTATTGGGAAACATTTTTAGATATAGAACTTCCATTAAGCTTTGTTGACTTGATTTGGAAGGACAATGATAGATTTATCTTCCTTTAGTAGTTTGTACTTATTTTCTTTCTTTAGTATTAATGCAATATGCATCCTTTATTAAAAAAAAGGAGATATTGAATTATATCATTTCGTTACAGATCATTTTTGTTGTGTCAAAAGGGGGAGTAGTACTTTTGTTGTGATTGTATTTTCTCATCTTTATTATTTAGTTCATTTTGTGTATCTTATGTGTTGTAGTTAGCCGGCTTTTTCCTATTGACTTAAGTTTAGCATAAAAGTTATGTATATAGTATATATACATAAGTATAAGGACTATATATATATATATATATATAAATATATAATTATATATTATATATATAATATATATATATATTATTATTTTTTTCCGCCTATTTTCAAATTTATCACTTAGTGAGGGGGAGATTAAAAGAAAAAATATTAACTTTCCTTTTTAACCAAAAATATTTTCTATCATAAAAAAGGGGGAGATTATTGCAATCCAAGATTCCTAGCTTGTGATTTTGATGATAACAAATATTATTGACTAAAATTTTATTTCTTCTAGCATATATATTGCATATTATTTTTCTATGTGTAATAATATTTCAAGTACATCATACACTGCTCAAGAATGAACAAGGCTCAAGTTTGGGTAGAATAGGATGTTATTCAAAATAGTTTATAATTTTTATTCTATTTATTGTTATATTTCTTGAGTCTAGCCATATAAGGGTGTATACTAAATTGATAACCATGCACACACACATAAGGTAGTGAGAAAAGTGAAGTAAAATTTTTTGAACAAATCTTATCGTATGATTACGATTGTATTGTACAATCAGTTATTTAAAAAATTAGTTTAACGACTGATTTCATGATTAATAATTATGAACTAATTGTACTATACGATCCTAATCATACTATATGATTCTTTTCCATCAGGAAACCCTAGCTGCTGGATGATTTAAGTATTTTAAAAAAAATAAATTTTGAATTGATTGTACTTTATGATAATAATTGTATTGTACGATATTTAAAATCTTAATTATATTAATCACCATGATTAGTCAATCAAATCAAGGTTAAATAAATATGGTCAATCATATTGTATGATTTGTATCGTACTGTATGATGAATAGAGAAAAAATCTGATCGTCTTGAATATCATATTGGATGAAACTTTGATTTTTTTTTTTAATTAATCATATAGTATGATGCTAATCATACCAAACAAACCCTTAACATTTGAAAGATTGATAGAGACTATTTCCAATTATCATGGTGGTCATCCTATATGAATAGAAAGAAATTTAACTAATCACACCATATGAGCATTCGATCATAGTATATGATAAGTACAAAAAAATTGATTAGTTTATCTGAACAACTATTCCATCATACTAGATGAACTCTTATTTTGAACTGATCATACTGCATAAACTCAAATTATACAGTATGAATAGTACGGCTTAATTGAAAACATAGGTTTTTTTCAAGCCTAGTACTTAAGCAACTCAAACTTGTCTCTTGTTATACATTTTTTGTTGAAGGAACTCCGAGGGAGAATTCTTGAGAGAGCTCTTGGGATTTGAGAGGAGAAGATGAGGTTGTGAGTGAGGGAGAATGAAAGTGAGGTTTTTTCACATGATTGCTCTAGGTAAGCTTGCACTTTGCTTCCTCTAGTGGCCTTGGTGTGTTCTTGGAGTTTCTCATGGGAGAGAAGCTTCAAGGTCAAGGGTTATGGGTTCTCTGCCTTTACCAAAAGTGTAAAACAGGATTGAAGGTTCTCTGCCATCACAAGAAGGGTGATAAAAATTTCAAAGGTTCACTGTAGTCACTAGGAGGGTGACATAGCTTTCAGTTCTCTGTCGCACCAGGTTTTTGGTGGAAGTGATTTATAAGGGCTTCTCCGCCTTACTATGGGAGCTAAAGGAGAGTCAATTTAGTATTAGTGTAATAACCTCAAAGGAGGACACCAGAGAGTGGACGAAGGATAAGGTTGATCAAATAACAATAATTTTTTGGTTTTTTTCTATTCTTTTATTTTCTAAATTTTAAATTTTCTATATGAATTTAAATTTCATTGCAAACTTACTAATCTTGCTTGGCTTTATTTAATCTATGTCAAAAAAGAAAAAATATATTTCTCTTAATTTACTTTGTTACAAAGCTTAAACTTTGAAAAAGAAAATCAAGATTTTAATTTGCTTTTGTTTGTGTTAGTTACTTCATTAAAATAAAAGGGGTTTCCACTATTGGCACATTTATTTTAATGATTCTTCAATCTATATTCCATTATAATATCTTGTAAGTAAATATAATATTGATAAGATTTTGTTATAACATTCTAGTCTTTAAATGGGATCATAGATAGACCTATGGTGTGCAGCTATGGAGTGGATGATCTACTTAGCATTCATATTAAATATCCATTTTTCTATGATCTTATCTTGAGTTATCGTATAGTTTTTGTAATATTATAGTCAATAATGTTAATTTTCACTTGAGTAGTCGAGACACATTAAATTAAATTGATCAAAGCCATGAAGGTTAAAATTCACTAAATTTGATTCAATCTAACTTAATAATGCTCGATTGAATTTGTTGATGAAAGTAAAGTGAGTTTTGATTAATTAAGGCTTTGCTCAACCCAATATAACAATCAATTGACTCAATTTTAAAATCAACGATGGCATCACAGTGAATATAATTCAAATTGAGTTGAACATATTCAACATAATCATATCTAGTTTGTATAGTCAAATTGACTTCAATTAATTCGCATACTATTCAATGTTTATTTTAAGGAAGATCGATGAGGTCAACTATGAGCTAGATTGAAAGATTCATTGACTTGACAATGATTGATTGATTAGTGATTTGAGGCTGGAGGTTGGAAATTGAAATATAATTAATTGTTGGTTGATTGAAACATTGGTCATAGATCATTGATTGATGGCTATGACCTGGACTAAAATGTTGATTGAATGCTGGTGGAAGAGATGGATTAAGCAATTGATTGAAGTGTAGACTAGGTGAATTGTATCTTAGGGACAACAAGTCTTGTAACATTGTTAGACAGGGAGATGTTGATATTAGAATGTCAGATGAGTCAATTTGGAGAATCAAGAATGTTAGACATGTTTCTTATCTGAAGAGGAGTTTAGTTTCTATGAGTCAGCTTGTAAACTTAGGCCATGTGACATTATTCATAGGAGATACATGGAAGATGACAAAAGGGGAAATGGTTTTAGCTCATGGAAGTATTGAAGGCACCATATATGTTATCATGGAAGAGCAGATTCTATTAGAGTGGTAGATTTAGATGTTGATGGAGATCTTTGGCATCGAAGGCTTAGCCATATGAGTAAGAAAGGTATGTATTCACTTCTTACTAAAGGATAACTTCATGATTTAAAATTTATAGATATATAATTTTTTAAAGACTATGTATATGGCAAGCAATATAGGGTGAGTTTTTTAAATACTGGTTCAAAGGTCAAGTCAATAAAGTTGGAGTTAATGCATACACTAGGGTCCTACTCGGGTTAGTCCTATAGGAGGATCTTTGTATTTTTTCATATTTATTGATAATCACAGTAGGAAGGTATGGGTGTACGATGTGTTTGATGCCTTTAAGAATTAGAAAGCCATAATTGAGCTTAAGATAGGTTTGAAGCTCAAGTGTCTCAGATCAGATAATGGTGGTGAGTATCATAATAAAAAGTTCAAGGAGTATTATGCTTTTAATGGGATCAAGCATGATTTCACTATTCCAAGAACACCATAATCGAATGGTATTCTCCTTCCTTATACTATTTATTGACTGGATTATATCCAATAATGGGTACACAAAGTGCCAAAAAGACCACTGTTATGTTTTTAAATATTTTGATAATTATTATATTATTTTATTTTGGTATGTGGATGACATGCTGGTTGTTGGTTCAGATATGGAAAAGATAAAATATATGAAGGAACAATTATCAAATGAGTTTGAGAAAAAAAAGATCTAGGTCCAACAAAGAAAATTTTTTATATTATGTATACTAAAGTTCTCTCAGACAGAGTATATTGAAAATGTGTTTCAGAAATTCAACATGAGCGAGGAAAAGCCAGTTTGCACTCCCTTGGATAGTCACTTTCAATTATCGAATGAACAATCGCCTAAATCTGAAGCAAAGGAAGAACAAATGAAGAATACTCCATATGCTTCAGCAGTTAGATGTTTGATGTATACTATGATCCGCAAAAGATCTTATATAGCATATGTAGTTGGAGAAGTTAGCATGTTTATCAACAACCCAGAAAAACTTCATTGGGAGGTGGTTAAGTGGATTCTCATGTACTTGAGAGGATCAGTTGACAAATCACTTTGCATTGGTAGTGAAAGGATTGATCTACAGAGTTATGTATATTATGATCTTACTAGAGATCTTGATGGTAGGAGAAACACAATAGGTTATATCTTCATATTGGAAAAGACTATAGTTAGTTGGGTTTCCAAGTTACAAAAAATTGTTGTGCTCTTAACCACATAAGTGGAATACATTTCTATCACTAAGGCTAGCAAGTAATTTGATTGATTACAAAGTTTCTCGAACTTGGCAAGGGGCAAAGGAATGGGAAGTTGCATAGCAACAACTTGAGTGGTATACATCTAGCCAAGAATGATATATTTCATATTAGGACGAAGCACATCAACCTTTGATATCATTTCATCAGATCTCTTTTGAAAGTTGGTAAATTATCTTTGGAGATGATACACACGATTGAGAATTCTACAGACATGCTGACAAAGATAGTGACAGTTGATAAACTAAAGCTATGTGTAGATTTAGTTGGTCTTCATGGAGGATGAGAGCAGGGGTGAGCCACACTACCAGTACTATGATTTGGGTTACAAATTAGTAAAAGGATTGGTTGCAATTAGTTCCAAGTGGGAGATTATTACGTGTGGAATATAATTGTGTTGATTAATTTGATTGTTTAGTTTCCTTGAGCCTCAAGTTTTGTTGTGCTTGGGTTCAGGTTCTTTGCACCTAAATTTTTTTTATACAACACAATGGTGCTGCGTACTTGAGCATCCCGACATTGTGTTCTTGAGTTCCCCATCACTGAGAAATAGAAAACAAAGCACCACAGTAGTCAAGATATGGTAATGCAGTGGGTCACGATAGAGATTGACACCACAGCGCTGATTGTTTGTGTGATGCAACATTGTCAAATAAAGATTGGGTGGCTAAATGCTCCAAATTGCCAACAAAGTGCTGCGAGACGGACTCAACAATTTTCTTTCTCATTTTCTAAGAGATTGGATTCCTTGGAGTTATTTTACTTGGCTTTCTCTTGTATTTTTAGTTAGGGGAAAGTGTGAGAATGGTGCATGTGAGAAGAGAAGGAAGGAGGGAGTGAGAAAGAAGAGTGATTTGTACTTATTTATCCTAATTTTTATTGTGGATTTCTTGTTGTGGTGTGGCTCTGTATTTTTTTTCTTATTTTTAGGTTTTTCGCATTAAATGTTAGTGTCCTTTACTTTTTTGTTGGTTTTTCTTTCTTGCTTGTTTTATCATTATGGTGTTTACTCCTCTCTACCCTAATAAGTGTCACTTCCTTTTATTTTTCAATCATTAGGGTAAAATAAAAGGCATATTATGATGTCTATGAATTATGTAATTCAACTTTATTTCTTTTTTAATGCCAGAGTATAATTATAAGCTTCTTGGCAAGTTGCTAATTAGGGGTTTTATAATTATTCCTTGTTAGGAGGGACCCGTAAGTGTTCTAATAGCCAGCCATATGCATAGTTTCATTTTTTAGAGTTAACATTTGGATATATCATTGAAGATAATAGAACTTGGGATGATACTTAGCCTTTAAGTGTCCTTTTAGCTCAACTCACATATATTAGGTTTAACATTCCTAAGTTTCATAGTAATGATTTTGATCCAATAGATTTTGGCATGCTCTATTGGTTTCATCTCAGCAAAATTTGACCACTAATAATGATCCATGATATACTAATAAAAAAATCTCCATTTTAGTCAAGGAATGTGTTGTGATCATATATTCAACAAAAAAATAAAGCTTAAATTTTTAATTAGGAGCAAGGATCATCAGTGTGACACCCCAAGATTTAATTTTAAAAAAATTATTAATTAACATTATCTAATAATCTACTAGTGCCTCTAATAAGTATCCATATAAAATAATAAAGACACCGAAAGTAAACTTTCATTTTCATTTATCAAAACATGTATTTCATTTCAAAAAAAAAAAAAATTCATTTACACTAGTCATGTAGACAACTTTTAAATCATACTATGTTAATACATTTTCATGATTACAAAAATAAGCAAAAAATATAAGAGAAATACTTATCACCAGAATTGGATCAGAATCACTCCACTGGGTCCTTCCCCTTCACTAAAATCATCAAAACTCACAAGATGAATATAAGCCTAGTAGATCATCAGAACCTACCAGTGTACCTATTAATGCATGAAGAGTATAATAATATCAATGTAATCATTCAAGTCATGTTAGTACAACATATTTTATCAATTCATGTAAATAGGGTGAATTATAAGCAATCATAGTTACGTAATGATTAGTAATCATTGACTCAATTCTATATTACTATCTTATAAAGGCTACAAGAAGACTAACATGTGAATCATTAAAATGATGCTCTTATACCTTAATTCTATCAGCTATTAATGTAGGATAACATTATGAATGCCATTTTCATGCTTTATAATACTTTTTTTTTATCAGTATCTATCATGATGCATGTCTTGTCATGTTATGTATGGAGCATGTACCCATTCTCATGGGTCATGTGTATCATATATTTGTATATGTATTAGTATTCTTATGGATCATGTTGATGAATCATATTATATATCATATGGCTTATGCTTGATCATGTTATTTCAAATTATCATATTATATTTCACTTACACATTTGTAATAATACAAGTCAAGACATTAGACTAATATTATGGTGTTTTCCTGTATTATGTCATGTTTTATCATATCATATTATGTATTAGTGTTTCAATATGTTAGGTGGCTATCTTGTAAGAGTTGTCACTTTTGCTTATCGACATATCTTGTCCACTTATATCTTCCTATCATATATTTAAAACTTGTATCTTTTATTTGGATTACACTATAAAAATATTATTTAAAGAAAAATCACCCTCATGTACAAGATAGTTTGCTCCAGCCAACCTAAATGAGTCTATAACCAGGCAATCTTTCTTGTAATTTTGCATACATATGTCAAATAATAATAATAATAATAATATGCATCTTGTATCATATGGGTATTCAGTGTAATTAACATGTTGAGTATACATCTTATCAGTAGTTTACTCATGTCAGTATATATGCATGCCCTACAAACTATACCTGATGCATGTTATGTCAAATACACTATTTTACTATGCATGTTATATATGTCATATCCAAACTAAATACAATAATTTCTACCTAGTTTGTACATGTTTTTATCATGATCGTTTTAGTAAAAAGGTTGAACATACAAAACTAACCATGAGGAAAGACAAAAATGGCTTCAAGGCAAACTTCTCTCTTTTCTCTCCTCTCCTCTCCCCTTTCTCTCATCTCTTCTCTCCCCTTTTATAACATCTAATTCGTTTTTGTAATTTGATGAAAATTATACACATTATTCTAAAATTTTTAAAATTGATTTAAGGTGATAGATTCATGTTAATATAAATTGTAGTGTTTTAATATAATAATGAATGAGAGAAAGATGAGAGAGGGAGAAAAGAGAATACATGTATAATCAAATTAAAATTGAGGTTAAGAGAACTACTAAGAGCAGAGGGAGTACGAAATCACTTACGTCCAAAGCTCTATTTGGGTCTATTTGAAAACGTTCTAGTTAGCCTTAAAAAATATAAAGTTTAACATAATATATTATAAGACATGCAAAAAAAAAAAATCGTAAAACAAATAATCTTTTTTAAATACTAATAAATGCTAAAAGCATATAAAATTCAAATAGTGATAAGTGACTATCATATTTTGATTCTGATTCAAGGTAAAACTATTTTTTAGGCAATCTATGCTTTATATCTAAGAAATCTCAAAAGAAATTTAGATTATGATAAGTTAACACAAACCTTATGTTCGATCTTTTTGCTTGAGGTAATAATCTAGATAAAATAAAATTCCTATAGAATTGTGAAATAACATTTAATTTTATTTTTCTTTAAATAAACTGTCAAATAAAAAAAATATAAAACTTTTGGATAGTAATAATAATTTTTTTTTAAGAATAAACAAAATTTAGATGTAAATTATTTCAAATTCTTTCAGTCTTAAGAAATTCGATCTTGCTGCAAAAATATTCAATTTCTATAACAGGTGACATGTACCTTTTAAACTCCTAAAGCCTAACTTCTTTGGAGCCCTTGACTTTGAAACCACTATGATGCAGGGTTTATAAATTCATTATGTTGAAGACACTAATTTATTGTTTATGTTTAAGCTTGGGGAAAGCTAGGATTGAGTTTATGTAGAGAAGATGAGAATTGTGTTAGAAAATAGAAGGAATAAGGGTGATAAAAATAATTAAGAACTCTCTAATGTCATAGGGAATTAACCACCAAGCTTTATCAAAGACTTGAGCTACTATTGAGTATCTTCACCAAAAAACTTGCATACACAAAATAAATTTTATTCAATAAAGTAAAATGCATAGAGCAATATCTTATTTATGGGCCTTTTCAAAGCTTAGAGAACTTGAAAAGCTTTAGAAAGTACACTTATAATTGATGACTTATCCGAATATAAAAGAAAATAAAATAAAAGAAATAAAATAAAATTTAAATCTTTAAGAAATATTAAAAATTAAATTGGCCAAAAAAGATAAGTAGAAGGATATTATAATCGAATATTTTTTTAATTTTTTTTTTTTTGCTTCCTTAATTGGTATAACCCTCCTCCTCCTCAAGTGACCTTAAATTAAGCCATTTGACTATTCTCCAATTATTTTAGTGATAATATATGTTCTTCATGGACTTGCATGGAGAGTTATATATAATGAAAGGCTCAAATCTTAATGTAGTGCCTTGGTTTGTGACATTGGCTTTGACCTTTGTCATGGTGCTACACCAAATAATAAAATTACTAATTGAGCTATGAGCCTAATTAGAAAATTTACTTGTATAAAAGAATGATGGATAATAAAACTAGCATGATTGAAAATAAGGCACCAAGCACTGTTAAACTAATATATTGGGAGAAAGACAAAGATCGAGTTGCTTATAGATCAAGAGGAAACATAGAATCCATGGGGCTTTATGGTTCTAAGTGACTACATTAAAGGATAAATTGATAACTTTTTATACAATACCCTAGGAAGTAATAGGCATTGGTGCTCTTTAATATAAAACCAATTCCTTCTATCTTTAATCATTTGGTATATAAATGTAAGATCATTATCATCTGAAGTTAACCAAGAGGCTTCAGTCCTCTAAATAAGTCAAGCTATGATGAATCTATCTAAATAATTTTAGCTTAACTCAAAAAATATACCGATAAGGTTAATATCTAAAAATAAGAAGATTACAAAAACAATATCAAACATTTATCCCATTGTGGGGTCAGTTACGTGAATCTTATTTTCCATTATGTTTAGTTGAAAATCAAATTCTCATTTAACTATAATAAACATAATAATTTTTAACATTTTCTTACCAAGTTTTGATTGATTGATAAATTCTTGATAAAATGAAAAAAATTCTTCATTGATAATTTTTTAGGGAATATAACATTTTCTAATCAAGAACATTAACTCAGTAAGAAAATTTTAGAACTTGTGTAACATCTTTATGCATTTTATAGAGGATAAAAGTAAAGTCTCTCACAACAATAATTAGATCTAACTTTGCCGTGATGGGGTTGTTTACTTGATTGTTGCACTAAGAATAAGAGAGACCAGAGCAGTGAATATCTTTTAAGCCGGTCTAATAAATGCAATCATTAAATTCCATCACTTGCTAAGAGCAAATTTTAGAATCCGGCACAGTTATAATATCCCAAAACCATCCAATGCTCGTTCAAATTAATAATAATATCCAAAGAAAACTTGCCAAAGAGACTTCCTTCCAAATGTGGAATTATAATCTTCTACAGTAATATGAAACGATGTGATAGGATTGAGAGGACATGTTCCCATTGATTATAAGAAAAGAAGAGATTCTCCTATGATCATATTTATTAGGCTTCATTTCACATGATTTTCTTTATGTTTCTTAAATCAACCTTTTAGCATAAATATCATCAAAATTTTAATTTTTATACTAAAAAATTACTTCTTTAAAAACAGTAAGAAATCACTCCAAATGAAACATCGGCTTTCTTAATTTCTTTTAAAAACTACTTTCTAGTTTAAAAATTAAAATTTTTGAATTAGAAATCTACTTTAAGAAGCAGTAAAAACGTTGTCTCAAACGAAGCTTTAATCTGCATCCTTCCACCAGAATCATTAAAAAGAATAATGAAATATCTCATTATAAGTCCAAAAAATCAAATGCATGAATCATGATTTCAAGAAGACAAACGTAATCAAAATGTTTGAATCTCAACAACCACTTGCAGTCCATCGGGCATTCGCGGAAAACCGCTAACATTCCAAGATAAAAATATTACAGGTACATAATTATGTAACATAAAAAAATTTAGAGGGGTTAGGAATGTCGCTGGGACAGCAAAATTCCTTCAATAGGGCCCCCATCAGAGATTCAATCTCTTTTCAAAGGGTGAAAGGCAGCTCGACTGAAGATATCAGGATTTTGTATACGGGTGGAGAAATTATTCTATGTGGTCACCGGACGTCATCCGGATGCTAATTAGAACATGTCACGTCATCTTTTTCTATGTACTAAATGACGTGACGCATCCTAATTCATCTCCAAACCGTCCGGTGACCACACAGAATAACAGGTGGGAGAAAAAGTATCATAGTTGGAGCTTGACATTGACATTGGAAAAGAAAAGAGGTTATATAGAAGAGGCAATAAGAGTTACTGCTATATTTTCTTGATCAGGATGAAACATAACCCAAAAAAAAAATCCATCTTTTTTACTATTACTAAAATTTTGGACAATAAACTGACCAAATGAAGTGCAAAATATATTTTTTAAGGACTGATAACACCCTGATAATGATGTATTCGTTAGTTCTGTTTAAGTAGCAATATAAAATATAGAATTACAATCATGTCCCATGTTTTAACATAAATATCTGACAAATTGGTTCAACAAATGTATTTTCTCACTTGGTAGACCACCTGAAAAGAACCATTTATAATTCATCAATACAGCTAGATCCTCTGAAAACTACTTAACTTACTCTATTATTATTCAGTGCAATGCCGCAAGAGATTACAAAAGACGGGAATCCTTGCAAATCAAATCATTTGATGCTTTTCCTCTATCTCTTATACTGAGAGAGATGGACTATCACATGCCAAACCCATTGTATTTAATCCATTGTCGACATAAACTACAGAACCAGTGATAGCTGAAGCTAACGGGGATACCAAGAAAGCCGCAACGGCACCAACTTCATCTGTACAGCAATTTTTTTCAAAAAAGTAAAATAAGCAACAATATAATAACTATTAGGAGGGAAACCACAAATTTAAGTTTTTCTCTTTGATCTTTGGATGTTTACCGGCTGACAATTCTTTCTGCAATGGCGCATTAACATATGAATACTCTATCATCTTCTCAATGAATCCAATGGCTTTCGCAGCACGGCTTCCCAGTGGCCCTGATAATTTGAGTAAAGTGGAAAAAATGAAAAATATTATATACAGAATTCCACAGAAGGTTTTTTATAGTAGAAACTTAGATATAGGCAATTTTGTGCTGAAATTTCTGTTTTGAATATGCATTTGATATTTCATAGCTGGGAGAGGAGTGATTGGCAACACATACCAGCAGAGATTGCATTGACTCTAATTTGCTTTTTCCTTCCTGCTTCAAAAGCTAGTACCTTCATCAAGAAGCTATCAGCTTAGTACTATGAATGAACCGGCATAATGAATATTGCAAAACAAAGAAAGAATGGATCGTGAACTATATGGATTGCTTACTCTCGTATCACTCTCAAGTGCTGCTTTTGCAGAACTCATACCTCCACCATATCTGCAAGTGCAAACATAAAAGCTTACCACTGTTATTACATTGCATTAACTACTTCTTTATGTTATGGGAAAAGTCAAAATGAATAGTGGATATTACCCTGGAATGATTCTCTCAGAAGCAACGTAAGTGATTGAGATTGTCGCACCCCCTGCAGCAAACAAGTTATTTGGCTCTATAGCATTTGCAGTAATTCTCAAAACTTAAGAGTCAAAAAAGAAAACCCTGAAAGAAACTTCAAAGAATTTACCACTAGAGTACCTGGATTTATTATGGGAAGGAAATGCTGAAGTAAAGATATAAAGGAGTAGCTGGATGCAGATAAAGCTGCAAGGTACCCCTTTCTGGAGGTCTCCAATAGAGGCTTTGTCACCTGAAAAAATAAGGTGCTGTTGTACAATTGAAAGTTGAAGGGAGAGAAACTATGAAATATAGAGTAGAAAGCAACATACCTCCGGCCCATTAGCAAGGGAATGCACAAGAATGTCTATACTTCCAAAATCATTCTTTATGGATTCAGCTACTTCCTAATTCAAAAGGAAAAATGCAATGAAAATTGACATAAAACTAAGCAAGCTGTAATTTCTCAATAATGCAGAGATTGAAAATTATCAACTTAAGAGGTCAGAACAGTAATCACACATATCTCATGCAAAATTATAAAGTAATTTATGCACTGATGTGAAGAACGTCACAAGGTTTCGGTGCTGACCGTCACAGTCCAATTTGAAGAACCTGAATAACGCTTGTTCGATTTAATCTATATACAAAACAGCTCATTAGTCAATCAATATTGATCTACCAAGAAAAGAGGACAAAAATGTAATAACAAAAGCAATATGTGTATATTACATAATCAGGAACATCCTCAAGACTATCAAACACAGCATCGAGGGGATAAACCTTAGCAATCTCCAAAAGCGAGCCATTTGGAAGCCTGCAACATAGCATTAAGTATTATACAACACAAAGTAGGCGTCATCTTGCTGAGAGACCCTACATCCTTGTAAAGGAGGATAAAAAGATAATGGCTTTTCTGCTATCAAAAATACCGTCTGGAATCATCAAACTTTCCACGTCTTAAGCTAGTTTCAAATATGTTTAATGCCTACACAGGATAAGCCTTTCATGAGATATAGCTGAAAAGACATGTATCTACAACATCAAAGATGGCGATGAAGTGAAGAAAACATACAGGCACCCATGTTCCAATAAGAATCTCTGCGCCTGCTGCAGCAAGAGCCTTGGCAATAGCCCATCCATATCCATTGTCATCAGCTACTCCCGCAATAAATGCCCTTTTACCTAATGAACAAGATAATGCAGAAGATAAAAATGTCCATACTGCAAAGATTTAGCTGTGTTCATAGAATGATAAAATAATGCAACAAGAATTAAGAACAAACTAATTTAAAAGTCAAATGTTTCATATCACAAGACCTGAAATCTGAAAGATTTATTTTAGAAAAGAATATAATTTTTTATGAGGAAATGCCTACCAAAAGAAATTCGAGTGCATGAAATAATAATAAAGAAATCAAGTACCACAAATATGCATTAAGATTTATGTAGTTTTAATACAACAAGAAGTTTACATTCACAAGAGAGGAGAGAATCTAATTCACAGTAAATAATTCACTACAAGGAAATCACACAAGTGTAGAAATAAAATAAGGCATAAGAAAATACTTTTCACCAAATTAAAAAACAACCAATTTAACCACAAAAAGAGAAGCCCCAAATCTCTGAAGTCAAACACCCGACAAAATCACACAAGGGAGATTCTCCACAGGTTCATTAAAAAAATACCTTAATGCATTTTTATAGAACTATTGCAATATCTCTCACATCACTGTACATTTTTTTAATAAAAATGGTTGAAAATCTTTATGATGATTATAGTAAAAAATATTCTATCAAGAAATGATTTGTCAATAGTTTATTTACTTTTTTTAACTAATCAGTTTATTTTCTCATCTTATTTATAAAATTAAGAACATGCCAATCATGATGGCCTGGAGAGGTTTGTATTTTAATTTCTAGCTACAAGTTAGTGTTACTAGAAATTGTTGATACTATTTAAGTATTTATTTTACTGTGAAAATCCCTCTTTTGTTCGTTTTTGTGCAGGAAATTCCAGGAAAATGTCTTAAATTTTAGAAAAAGACAACAGCGATGCGGCACCACATCATCAAGCATAACAGCGCTCTCAACATCGGAGAAGAATGCTACGACACTCCAACCTCTAGAATTTGGCAATTAATTCAGCACCGCAACGCCACATCATCAAGCATCACAGCACCGAAGAAGAACGTCGTGGCGTCCTGACCTCTGGAATTTTGCAAACTAATTTAGTGCCTCAGCATCGCCCCATGGAACACCGCAACACTATTTAGGCGCTGGTAGCGCCAAGGAGAGATCAAAGACGTAGCGTTGGTCAGCGCTACAACACCAACCAAATCACCCTAACACCGCGGCGCAACTGTTGAGATGATTATTACCTAGTAAAACGACATGTCGATTCATACCCGGTGCCGCAACGGAGAAATCCAATGGCACCGCAGTGCTAGTTTACTTCAGCAAAGCCACAGCGCAACACTTTGCAGCACTACGATGCTAGTGTTAGTTATCGTGTTAAATATAAATAGTTTTTTGGTCAAATTCTTTAGCGCTAGCTATTTTTTTATTGTGCAAAACAATGTGAGAGTCAGTGGAGAGTGTAAGAGTGGGAGTGCTTAAGGGAAAACCATTTGGAGAGAAAAAAGTATTTGTAATCAATTGTAAAGATGCTTTTGGGTGACATCTTACAAACTCATCTTTTATATTTTGTTTTTATTGTTTAATGGAAACTATTTATTTTATTTTTCTATCAATGGCTGGCTAATTTACTTGTTCTGAACTTGTGATATGTGAGAAAGCATGATTTACTTTAAGTAAACTCTAGTGCTTGCAAAGTTCAATATTGTTTTCAATTCTCTTTATCTTAATTTAGTTATTGCATCGACCATGCTCTAACTTAAAACCTACTGTGAATTATTGTCTTGACGAAGGAATAGATGAACAAATGGGAGAATTGACACGAAACACTACCATGTATAGATATATGATGGCTAGGGTTTTGATTTCAAATGTGATATAATAATTGTAGTAAAGTGAAAACATTACTTGAAACTCTTACAAGCTCAGACAGAGATCTAAGAGTGTTATTGCTCTGATTCACAGCACATATTAGGGGAGTTAAACTTAAGCAGAATTGCATTTCCTCACCATCATAGATTCATAACACTTTCATTTGTTGAACCATAGTTTAAAATTGCGCAATAAGAGGCGCGCCTCTGTGCAATTCGGACCAAAATAGCCTCATTGTCTAAGCAATTTTGGTGTTTGATGAGGCTTACGCCTCAAGGAGATTGAGGTGCGCCTCAATGACGCTATTGCGCAATTTTGGCTGAGGCGTGCGCCTCATGATAGGGTTCCACTCAGTTATAATAAAAAACCTCTTATCTTTTTCCTTCTACCGGTCCAACCCGAACCGAACAAAGCACTCCCGCAGACGACAGCTCTCCTGCACGATCCCGAGCAGTACCGAGAAGGTAGAGAAAGTTTTAAAACAACTCTTACAATAAAAATTTGTTCCGGAGGAGCTGCCCCTGAAAACGCCCGTCAGAGGGCAACGCCCCTTGGACCCCCGACATAGTCGCAACATAGTATTTTTTCATTTCAATTTTTATTTTGATATTATAAGATACAATGCTACAAATAATGTTGCTTTCAATTTTTTTTGTCATTTCAAATATTACCCTTTGACTACTTTCTTAATTTTTATGTATGATTTATATATTATAATGTCGTATCCGCACCGTATCCGTATCATGTATTTTTAAGAATTGACGTGTCACGTATCCATATCGTGTCGTATCCGTGTCGTCGTATCCATATCGGTGAAACATTGTGGGACATGATTGGATTTGATATGTTCTTTCTTATTTGTACTTTGGGAGTTTATAGACTTATATTTGTGGTTTTTTACTTTGAATTATGCTATGAGATGCATATATTGCATCTATTTTATTGTTTTCCACTAATTTCACTTCTCATTTAGATATTTTTATTGTATGATAGACTCTTACTGTTATTTACCTGCTAGAATACTTTAATTCTCATTTACACAATTCTTCGTCTGTGAGGCTTACGTCTCACACCGACTCGAGGCTTACGCCTCGCCTCACAGGCGAAAAATGCCTCGAGGCTTATTTACGCAATTTTAAACCTTGTATTGAACTTTTCACTTCAGCACCTATAGTAGGAACTTTAGAATTTTTTTTTTTTCATTCGGATTGGTAGGATAAATCTTTTCATTCATATAAACAATACTAGGATAATAGTCCTCGTGAGATCGACATTAACTCACTTTTTTATTACTTGTATGGCACGTGCACTTGTGTACAAATCAATTTAGCTATATTCAAAACTAGCATATTTTTCTTATAAGCTAATTGATTGCTATCAGTTAGTTCTTATAGTTTAGCATGACTTCAGTTTTGATGGTACTTGGGTTAATTTCCTCAAGTGGCATATTCTCATATGTGAATGTAGTTGGTGTGGTAATTTTCAAGATGTTGTGCATGGGAAAGTGAATATTAGCCTGATTTGGATTCAGGCTTTGGGGTTGTGATTATTGGTTTTTTCTCTTGGCTTATTAGTCTAACAGTGGATGTTTGAATGGTTGACATTTCTTGCAGATGAAGTTGTGGGTTGTTATTCCTACAGGTTGTTGGTTAGCAATTTTTGTATGATTAATTGTATGTGTCATGGTTTTGAAAATGGCACCGAACAGGCTGGTTCGATCAGTTCAACCATGAATCGGTCATATATGGCCGGTCCAACCCTCCTTAAAAATAGGCCCAGTATCAAATCGGTGTGAACCGATTTGAACAATCGGTTCAACCAGCCAACCGTTGAACAAGTCCCGATTTATAAGAACTGGCCAGTTCAATTGATCTCTAATTTAAATATAACAAATTTAAATTTAATAATAAGTCTAAAATTTTATAATAATTATTTACAATTTAATCACCAACACAACATGCCCACATGGTCCCATCATTCCATGTGAGCTCTAAACCCATGACAACAAAAAAATCTATATAAACAAAACAAAACAAAACTCGTAAGTGATGTGGGACTAAATAACTTAGTTAAAACTTGAAATTTCTAATTTAAAACATATACTTTATATATTTTTAAATAATTTTTAATTATTTTTTAAATAATTTTTAATTATTTTTTAAATAATTTTTAATTATTTTTTAAATAATGAAGGTTCAACTCCCATTTCAACCCCCGGTCGAACCATTGAACCTCTCATTTTTTCAATTCGATGTCCAGTCTAACTTTCACAACCTTGATATGCGTGTGATTTCCACATCTATGGTTTGGTTTGTTTTGTATGCATCTTCAATTAGAGTAGGATAAAAGTTTAGAGTTGACAGTATTTTATTTGATTTGATTAGAACTATAATTGAGAGGAATTTGGATCTGAATCAAATATGAAATTTATTCTTATCTTTTTGGCATTAATAAAAATTTAAATAGAGTTAATATTATGCCATTCATATCAACTAGCTTAACAATGAGTCTATAAATGGTTGTTATAACATAATTTATAACTTTTAGCATTGAATAAATTCATTCTTGTTAGTGCAAGTTCGATATATGATTCCTTTAAGCATGGTAAAGGTTCTTTTGCCTAATTCTGATGAAATCATCACCTTAATCATCTACATATGATATTTACTGATTTAGAGAAAGCATATGATAATGTTCCGAGAGAAGTGTTCTAACGAGTTCTAGAAAAGAAAGGAATTAATAATGCTTATATATATATATATATATATATATATCTAAGCTATTATTTATGTTCAAAAACAAGGTGGTTTGACCATTTTTGTTTTCTATTTCAGTTGGATTCCATCAAAGATCAACATTAAGGCTATCTTTTTTCTAGTTAAAACCCACCAACAGGCCTACGCGTTAATTAAGGCAATATCTTTTTGCTTTAATCATGGATATTCTTACTAAACATTTATAAGAGGATGTACCCTAGTGTATGCTTTTAGTTGATGATATTCTTCTTTTTGATAAGACAAAAGGGAGTTGCAGGAAACTTGAATTATAGATGTCAACCTTAGAATTTAAGGGTTTTTGTTTGAGTAGATCTAAACCGAATTTATGGATTGTAATTTTAATAGTATTAGAACTAATGAGAAGATCGTGACTTTGGGTGAACAAGTCATTAAAACGAGTACATGTTCTAGATATTCGGGGATATTGTTCAAAGTGATGGTGAAATAGATGGATATATTATTAGAAGAATTCAAGTTGGATGGTTGAAGTGAAGTAATGCATCGAGCCTATTGTGTGATAGAAAAGTATTCCTCACACTTCAAGGGAAAATTCTATAAGAATGTGATGAGACCTGCAATGCCTTATTGCACAAAATGTTAGCCGTTAAAAGAGAAGCATAAGATTAAGTTAAGTTTGCAAATATGAGGATACTCAAGTGGATAAGTAGCTTTACTCGTAGAGATAAAATGTGAAACGAGTATATACATGAAAAGGTTGGAGTAGCTCCAATGGCATATAAGAATATAAAGAGTCGCATTAGATAGTTTGGTCATATAAAACATCGGTATTCCGATGAACTGAAAAAAGAGTATTAGAAATGACTTTTTTCTAATAGATTTGAATGAGAACTTGACTCTTAATATAACACAATGGAGAAGAAGGATTCATGTAGTCAATCCCATGTAGTGGGATTAATCTTAACATTGTTGTTATTAATATTTTTGCTCCATATTTTATTTCATTTATATAATTTGATATTGACTTATTTAGTGCTCTTAATTTTAATCAAAATTTGATATGTCAAAATCTAATTTGAGAAAATCAAATTCACATTGCTCATTGATTTTATGTCCAACTAATTTCTCACTAAATTTTGATCATTTTCTTATTATTTGGATTTCAATTAAAGTGCTGATTATTTGTAGTTAAGGAAAGTAAGTTGTTTCATTGATTAGTGGCTTGTGATATGTAAATCCTCAATTTTCTTTTTATCAAGCCATACTATGCATCAGATTAGTTGTATTAGGAAACCCTAACCTTTAATTATCCTGCAACTAATTTGTGAAAACAAACTATTTTTGCTCATTTAGTGTTGCTAATTCATAACTAAATATGCCATATCATTTTACTCATTTCACTATCATTTGGATTTTAATTATAGTGTTTCTTGTTTATATTTAAAGAAAATAGTTTGTTTAATTAATTGATGACTTGTAATATGTGAATTGTCAAATTTTTTTGTATGATGTCATGCTACTCATCATATTAATTGCAATGGAAAACACTTTTCCTGAGTCATACAACATCAAATTATTATCAACAGCTCGTATTGCGTCATAATGTCATTTAGAAGCAGAGATAATTATCAAGTTAACTACATCGATAGTGAAAGAGATGGAATTTTAAAAACTTAGAAATCAATTGGCTGAACCATGGAACAAATAAAATCAACTAATATGATGGCGTTAGCATGGTTAAAGCACAAAATGATACACTAGAAATTAATCAAATTCATATACATTAACATGTAAGGAGATTCTAATCATAATGATGAGCCAATTCAATTGGATGTTAATATTGGTGAGAGACAAAAAAAACTATGGATGGGCAATTAAGGTTATTTAATAAAATACTTACAGAAATCATAGATGCCAACATTTTAAAAAAAATATGAAATAACTAGAAATATGAAAATTGAAGTGAGATATTTTAGCAAAAATTCTTTGCATGCCATGCAATGCATCATAGATACTCTTAAGGTTAAATATGATGGGAAGAAAATTGCAATTTTCAAACCTTTTTCAAAGGTGAGAAGTTGTGCAAGCTCATAATTGATAGTGAGTTTTGTGCATATGTCGAATCTAAATCCACTAAAAATAATCAACATTTAAAACTTAAACCACATCCACAACCATATTATGTAGCTTGGGTAAATAAAACTAATACTAAATATATGTTTCAAAAACATATAGTTTCAATTTAGTTAGTCGCCTACACACTAGAATCATGTGTGATGTGTTCTCCAAGTATGTTGCCTTTTTTTTTTGCTTATACCGTGATAGTATGATTTAAATGTTACACATTTTGAAAGATTAATACACACACTTTCACGACTAATGAGAGAAATGTAGTTTTAAAACCAATGAAACCTTAGGGTAAATATGAATCAAACGCATAATCTAATGGTCTCAATGAAGTTAAAAAAATCTTTGAATATTCTGAATAAACATGCATATGAAAAAATGAATACATGCATATGAAAAAGAGAATAAGCAAGAGGGTGTGATATATGCCTTAGTAGTGGAGTTGAATAATATGGTACCTAAAGTTCTACCTTTTTCTAATGACATTAATCAACAATTGGGTGTTTTTATAGATATTTATTCATATGAACTCCTAATGAATCACACCGCTTTGGACAAACAAGATGTCATCAATTTAGGTCATAGATCATCATTGATTAATTTATCTCGTTAAAGGATGAATATAACAGGACACGCTAAACTTAATAAATAGGTTAATAGTTTTTTTTTTAATAAATAGGTTAATAGTTACTAAAAAAGGATTTATTTAAGGAAAAACATGAGTCCTTGTGTTGTGCCTACCTTGTTCTTTTATAAAGGTTAAGCAGAACAATGTGCTTAAACAGGGTTTTGTTTAGTGTTAGTAAAAGAAAAATAAGTTGATCGTTCAAATTATGCTACTGCAAAGACTACAGTTAGCTGTACGAGCAATGGAACAGTCTTTACCAAGTTATAAAGAAGTTGAATAGCCAATTAAGTGGAGACCACAGTAATGTAAGAATGTTCTTTCAAGGGAATGAGGCACTTAGATGCATACCTTTTACTGGTAGGAAAATAAAGGTTCATTCAAATGCAATTTTTGGCAAATGATCATGCAAATACCCAATAAATGCAACGGATTCAGGATTTTAAATATCCACATTCAGGACATCTAGTTTTATCTGATTTTTTTTTAAACTAAATTTTATTCAAAAAAGATACAAAGTTACAAAGGCAAAAACAGGCAAGCCACAAACTCGAGGCAGCCAAAACAAGAAAAACGAAACAAAGGGGACACTGAAACAAGGAGAAGAAGGCACGACGGATGTCATGCTCAGCATAGGCACAGACTACGAACCACTCCAAATCCGGGCACGGACCATCCAGAGGAGTGAAAGAGCAAAATACCACCAAAAGCCAACCAACCTCCATCACCGGTAAGAAGAATCACAACCTAAGGTTGCCAACTAGCCACGGATTGGAACGATGAGCCCGAGCCACATTATTGCCCAGAAACCGCTAGCAAGTCTGCAAGCCAACATAAGACATAACTAGAAAAGGCAACAAAAATCCGCAGAATAGGGGATAACGCAGCAGCCACCACACACAATTATTTCTGACCGCGTTTACCCCTACCACGAGAGGCAACAGATACAACAGGACGGTCCTTATGCAAAGCAAACTTAACAACAGGTTCATCCTCCCCACTAGCCTCCGCAGAGGACTCAGACGAGCATTGAAGCCAATCAAGTTGCAACCTAACAGCCTCCCCCGAATTGGCACCCACATGATCAACCAAAGCCTTAGGAGATAACAAATTAACCGAGACCTCAATAATACGGTCAAAAACTTGGGCAATAGGCATAATAGGGGAAACATCAACACGGGCAGAACCTACATTCACCAAGCCAACACCAGACTCATCTACTCGGTCAGGACAAAGTGCAATATTGTTGCGAGACGAATTTGAGAACTCCACAGCTGCATTAGGCCCAGCATAGCTAGGGAAACAGGACGTGGCAGACACAAAACCCAAAATGGATAAAACAGGACAGGAATTAACAACACAACCCAAACAACCACCTTCACTAGCATAATCCCGAGAACCCTGAACAGCAGGCAAAACCCCACCCTCAGAAACAACAAAAGTAGAAACAGCAGCACCCTCATTAATAGAGCCCAAACCGACCACAGGTAAAGGGACATTGTCGTAGAAAGCAACCAGATTTTCCCCAGACTCAACATTCACAATTGGATTATCTAAAGAAACAGCCACTTGCACAATACCAACATCCTCCATAACAGGCAAAACAGGATCCACATTAGTCAAATGTGCCACAAGCAGCACACATAGAGCAGAAGCAGAGCAAGAGGATTTAACAGAAATAAATTGGACATCCTCAGAGAGAGAAGAAGAAATAACTGGTTCTGGATTAACCAAATCCTTTTGAGAAACCTTACACGGAACCGAAATATCAGCCACAGGACGACAATTACTAGGAGAATACCCAAATTTCTTGCAAGAAGAACAAAAAGGGGGAAAATCCTCTAAAACCACTTGCTGAACATATCCAAACTTTTCAAGACCTAACCAGACCTTATCGGGATAGGATTTAGTAACATCCAACTCTACCAAGACACGAGCTAGGGACGGCCTGGAACCAATAGAGGTAGTGGTATCAATTTTAAGAGGTTTACCAAAGATCAAACCTAAGCCGTGAAGAATCCGGGAAGAGAAGAGATGGGGGCGCAGTTGAGGGAAAGAAACCCAAATGGGGACAATCGGCGACTCGACTCCGATATCCACAAGAGGCGACCACTTGGTAAGCTTCATGTAACAATTATAAACTAAGTATGATCCATGGAACAAAACTCGACAATAGTCAAGATCGTTTTTGAGCTTGATGAGGATATGCGTCGGGTCCAGCAAATTTATCGAAAATTCCCCATTCAATTTCAGATTAAAGAAAAATCGTCGGATAGAATCCAAAGAAGGCCGCTTAGAGGGGAAAAAACTGACTAAAGAAAACTGGAAAGAAGCAGCTAAAGCAGAAATTTCTTGTTTCGAAATCCAAAGAGAAGGTAAACTACGAAAAAAGGAAACCCCAAGCTCTGGAAAATTAGGGACAAAAGACGAGCCCGCAAGAACATCTAAAAACGAACGAGAGGAAGAAGAACCCTCTAAAAAATCAGGGTCGCAGAGCTTCGGAGGCATGCCGGCAAATACCGAAAAAATCCAAAGACCAAACAAAAAAAATCTAGGTTCAGAGCACAACTAGAGAGGGAGGAATACTTCCCTGAAGGAACGGAGGAATTCGGCGACACCACGACAAGTTATCCCAGCCAAAAGAAGACGCCGGAGAGAGCTAGGGCAAAGCCCTAGCAGAGCGGGCTGAGCGAGCGAGAGGTAGTTTAACGAATTATTAATATACTAATCTTACATATTAATCTTACATCTAGTTTTATCTGATATAAATCAAAGATAGGGAGTTGAATAAAAGCTATGAAATCATGCTTTGAGATCTCTAAAAATCTAGACTGGATTGAAATGCAGACATAATTCAGTTTCCATACAAAGAATTAAATAACACAAATTATTAAGCCCGGATTATATGAAGAAGTTTATCCAAGTTTAAAAATTATCAAAGATTCCTTATACTTCAAGCTTTTCCTGTATAATAAAAATATATTGGCCTTGCTCTAAAATTTTGTGAAGTTTCTCTCTACAAAATGGGTATTTTCATACAAAATTATAAACATGTTATTGAAAGAAATGAACTACAAAATACAATATGATTGCATATTACTAGTGCAATATGGTATTATTAAGTAGTCATTAAAAAAACAACTAAAGAAACAGCTAAATTAGAAAAGTTGAGAAACGAGGACCAATTCAATAGTTATTCCCTTCTTAAATCAAAATACTTAGGTAAGTTTAAGAGGACTGTAGCATTATGATCACATTTAAAGTAAATTTGGTTAATGAAATCATTTTTATCATCATCATTCTCCATTTATCTTAGTCGGCGCTACATGAGCATCAAATATATTTTCAATAAATTATTTTGCCAAATCTTTATCGAAATTATCTTTCGGTTTAAAATTTTTCAACCTCTTCAGGCGAGTAGCATCTGGAGAGGACTTTTGGTGGCTGATGAAGAGAGATCTTTGAGAGAGGGAGGCTATCTTGGTAACTCCTGAGAGCTTCAAGTAGGAATGTCTTCATTCTGGCTTAGAAAGATAAAGAATTGTCTAACAAGTAAAGGAATTTCTAGGGTCGGCCTACCATGGGGAAAGTGACCGGTCTGATCCACTATGCTCCTGTTTCAAACTCCATCCAACTCTTGAGCAAGTCTCTCATACGAGCTGTCCGAGAGTGGAGTGCGTCTTCCTTTTGCTCGGCCCAAACATATCTAGAAGTCGCCTATGTGCGAGAGGAATTAGAGATCATACGAAATCATGTGGACTCGCTAGAGGATTAGTTTTGGCATTGCTTGGGCAGAGCAAACAAGAGAGCTCTCATCGAGGCGCTCAATACATTGTAGAATACCTTGATCAAATGCACGGAATGGATCAAATTTGGAAAAGTATCTCGTACTAGAGCATATCATGTATGGTTGTTGAATGGACAAAAAAGTTTTCTTTTTGTATATGTTAATGGGTTAAGACGTGTCGACCAGTGTATGAATAAAATTTTGCAATTTCTTAGCATTGTTTTGCCTTAAATGGAATGGTGACGCGATCACACCTCGGGTATAGAGAACGGCTACTAGGAATGAGCGCGATATGGCCGCTCAGATTCCATAATAATGGAGGGGGGAGGTGATATCTTCTAACATTAATTTTGATTTAAGATATCCTTGAATCTTGTGTTTTCATTTCTTTGGATATAAATAGAAGTGATAGGACTCGAGGCGGATCTCTCGCCCCATTGTTTTCATCTTTTATTGGAACATTGAGATGGCTAATTTATGCAAGCGTAAGAGCAAATTTAGTAAGGTTTTTATGTCTTTGACACACATCAAACCTCGCCACCATTTCTTCCACATCCCATTGCATTCCCACCCAATATAGCTTAGTGGATAGTTGGTTGTATGTATTTTGGACTCCTAAATGTCCCCCTATCACAATACCATAAAATTCCTGCATTAGCTTGGAAATGTAACTTGAGGAACATGGGAGTACAAACTTCTCTTGGTAGAGTACTTGGTCCCCCTTAAGAGTAAAACCGCTGTGATTATCCGGGTCCTTCAGCAACTCTTTTCTAATCTTCATCAACCCATCATCATGCTCGCTCTCCCTCCTCAATGTTTCCCAGTCTAAGATCATTGGTACTTATAAGGCTGCCAATTATTGCTCCTCGACCATCCTAACCAAGGCGTCTGCTGCTATATTTTCTAAGCTCGGTTGGTACTATATCTCAAAGTCATATCCAAGCAAATTGGATAGCTATCTCTGATGCTCCTCTGTGACCATCCACTGCTCCAACAAATACTTCAGAATCTGGTTTGTCCTAACAATAAAATATCTCCCCAACAGATAAAGTCGCAACTTCTGAATTTCCAAAACAATCGCCATCAACACTCGTTTGTATACTGATTTGAGTCTTGCCCTGACTATGAATCATTGGATGAAATATGTAATAGGCCACTGGTCTTGCAAGAGTACTGCTCCTAACCCATAACCCAACGCATCTATCTCCACCACAAATGGTTTCCAAAAATTTGGGAGTGCTAGTACAGGTACACTAGTCATAGCTATCTTTAACTCCTGGAATGCTTGAGTCACATCCTCACCCACTTGAAGTTATCTTTATTCAACTACTCTGTCAATGGTCTTGCTATGGTGTTGTATCCCTTCACAAACTTATAGTAACCGATGAGCCCCAAGAACCCTCATAGCTCCCTTAAGTTCTTAATAAGAGGCCAGTCCACCATGGTCTGAATCTTGGACTGGTCGGCAGACACTCCCTCTTTAGATACCACATTTCCTAGATACTCCAGCTGTGATTGCAACCATAAAACCATAATTAAGAGGGCTAGGCTCCACACTGGTCGGTATTGTATCTCAAAGTCGTATCCAAGAAATTTGGATATCCATCTCTGATGCTCCTCCATGACCATCCACTTCTCCAACAAATACTTCAAACTCATTGGTCTGTCTTGACAATAAAATGTCTCCCTAAAAGATAGAGTCACCACTTCTAAATTGCCAAGACAATCGCCATCAATTTTCGTTCGTATACTAATTTGTGCCTTGCCGTAGCTATGAGTACTTGGCTGAAATATGCAATAGATCACTCGTCTTGTATGAGTATTGCTCCTAACCCATAACCCGAGGCACCTGTCTCCACAACAAATGGTCTCCTAAAATCTAGGAGCGCTAGTACATGTACACTAGTCATAGCTGTCTTTAGCTCCTGGAATGCTTGAGTCACTTCCTACCCCCAATTAAAGTTATCTTTCTTCAACTGCTATGTCATTGGTTTTGCTATGGTGTTGTATCACTTCACAAACTTCTTGTAATAACCGATGAGCCTCAAGAACCCCCATAGCTCCCTTAAGTTCTTAGGAAGAGGCCAGTCCACGATGGTCTGAATCTTGGACTAGTCGGCAAACACTCCCTCTTTACATACCACAGTTCCTAGATACTCCAGCTATGATTGCATCTATAAAACAATAATTAAGAGGGCTAGGCTCCACACTGGTCGGTATTGTATCTCAAAGTCGTGTCCAAGCAATTTGGATAGCCATCTTTGATGCTCCTCCATGACCATCCACTGCTCCAACAAATACTTCAGACTCATCTGATCTGACCTGACTATAAAATGTCTCCCCAACAGATAGACTCACAATTTCTGAATTGCAAAGACAATCGCCATCAACTCTCGTTCATATACTAATTTGAGCCTTGCCCTAGCTGTGTACTAGGCTGAAATATGCAATAGGTCACTAGTCTTGCATGAGTACTGCTCCTAACCCATAACCCGAGGCATCTATCTCCACCACAAATGGTCTCCTAAAATCTGGGAGCGCCAGTACATGTACATTAGTCATAGTTGTCTTTAGCTCCTGAAATGCTAGAGTCACTTCCTCTCCCCACTTAAAGTTATCTTTCTTCAACTGCTAAGTCAGTGGTCTTGCTATGGTGTTGTATCTCTTCACAAACTTCTTATAGTAATTGATGAGCTCAAGAACCCCCATAGCTCCCTTAGTTCTTAGGAAGAGGCCAATCCACCATGGTTTGAATCTTGGACTGGTAGGCAGACACTCCCTCTTTAGATACTACAGCTGTGATTGCAGCCATAAAACCATAATTAAGAGGGCTAGGCTCTACACTGGTCGGTATTATATCTCAAAGTCGTATCCAAACAATTTGGATATCCATCTCTGATGCTCTTCCGTGACCATCCACTGCTCCAACAAATACTTCAGACTCATCTGGTCTGTCTTAACTATAAAATGTCTCCACAACAGATCGAGTTACCACTTCTGAATTGCCAAGACAATCACCATCAACTCTCGTTCGTATATTAATTTGAGTCTTGCCCTAGCTGTGAGTACTTGGCTGAAAGATGCAATAGGTCACTAGTCTTGCATGAGTACTGCTCCTAACCCATAACCCGAGGCATCTATCTCCATCACAAACTCTCCTAAATCTGGGAGTACCAGTACATGTACACTAGTCATAGTTGTCTTTAGCTCCTGGAATGCTTGAGTAACTTCCTCCCCCCATTTAAAGTTATCTTTCTTCAACTGCTATGCCCGTGGTCTTGCTATGGTGATGTATCCCTTCACAAACTTCTTGTAGTAATCAGTGTGCCCCAAGAACCCCCATAGCTCCCTTAAGTTCGTAGGAAGAGGTCAATCCACCATGGTCTGAATCTTGGATTAGTTAGCAAACACTCCCTCTTTAGATACCACATGTCCTACGTACTCCAGTTGTGATTGCAGCCATAAAATCATAATTAAGAGGGCTCGGCTCCACACCTTCCCCCCCACCCCCACCCCACAAAATCAGGCGGGTCTATTCCGCGAACTGGACCAGGTGGGACCGTTCAGCCGGCTCCTCAAGAGCCGGTCTAACAGATTACTCTATGGGAAGCACAATAACTTTGCCTAAGCTTACTCAAGATTATCAAATGCATAATTTAGTGGGGCTTATTTTTCTAAGCTAGGTAGATTGATGTGAAAGCCTCTAATTCTCATTACTCCAGCCGTTATTCCCTATTATCATTAGTCATTACCCACTTCTTCCCATTACTCCACCAATGTTTCCTACAGTTGTTGTGATGGGTCTTTCATTCCAAAATACTATAGCTATCAAAATTCAGCTAGTGTGTTATGTTCTTGCTTATGCCTATAATAGTAATCGCACGGCCACTAATGCGATCCTTGTACACGGCATTGCCTTTCTGCATCTAGGTTTGGCATTATTTCTTTCCTATTTCGTTGAGCCCTTAAGCAATTTAGGAATTAAAGTTTGAATATTTTACTAATAGAATTTAAGAGAAATGAATTGAAACTTCTTGTTTTGATGGGTTTTAACAAAATTTGTATAGTTTCTTTTTTTTACTCATTTTTAGACTACGGATAGGACTTCTAAAGCAAATAAAATGAAATAGACATTAAACTAAAACTTCAACTTTTCTCTTGTTTTGCATGCGTATTGGTTGGTTGTGTATTTTGGAATTCTGTCATTATTTTTATTTTAGTTTATTTAATCATTAATTTGTTTCATGTGATCGGAATTTAGTCAATTATTACGTGTCCGGTTTTTTTCAAAAGGTAAGAAATCGCTTTTACTAAAATTTCAAGTATTTTCTCCATTTCCCTTATGAAAGTTCAGATTTTGGCACTATTAAAATATCATTTAAGATGAAAAAAGCATGTTAGCTATCCAACATTAAAAACTTTTGATTTATTGTTAAAGTTAAGAGCTGGCAACCAGTGGACTGTTAATTTTCATGCCTTTTCACCATACTTTTCATCCTAGACCCTTAAACATCCTATATCATTTAAGGAGTGTAAATGGACCATTTGGTTGGACTTAAGAGCTAAAATTGGCTTAAGCATTAACTCAAACCAAACCAAACAACTCAAACCTAGCAAACCTAAGTATTATCTTATCATAAAATAATATCAGAAAGTAATTAATAAAACCACACCCACTAAAATTACAAATGTACTCAATATTTGGATGAATAAAATACATTTTTCAATACAGTCAAGCCTTTATCCACTACGTGGGGTCGGCTACATGAATTTTTTTTCTCCATTGTGTCCTATTCATAGTCAAATTCTCAATCTAAATATGATAAAAAGGTCATTTCTAATATTTCTAACCAAGTGTTTTTAGGTCTACCTCTACCTTTCTTAACATAATCCAAATCTAATACATCTACTCTCCTAGCCGGGTCATCGGAAGGCCGATGTTTTATGTGACCAAACTATCTAAGATGACTCTATCTAATCTTATCTAACACTGGAGCTACTCCAACCATTTCATGTATATGCTCGTTTCGTATTCGGTCTCTAAGAGTAAAGCCACTCATCCATTTGAGTATCCTCATCTCTGCAACACACAACTTAATTTTATGCTTCATTTTTAATGGCCAACATTCTATGCGGGACTCACCATCTCATAGAATTTTCTCTTTAGTTTGAGAGGTAATTTTCCGTCACACAAGAAGCCCAATGCATTCCACCACTTCAACCATCCAAGTTGAATTATACTAATAATATCTTCATCTATTTCACCATCACTCTGAACAATAGACCCAATATATTCCTCCACTTCATGACATTTTCCATTATCAATATTAAAAAAATAGAGTTTTAGCAAATCCATAAAAACATGTGTGCCTGTGCACATCAACAACAAAGAACACACAAAATACCTACAATTTTCCAAAAGCCTCTCTCTCCATATTTATCTTCCAAATCATCTCTCTTTGATGGAAATTTTTCATACTTGATAGACTATGAAATAATCATAATGCAATGTCATGCACAAGGTTGATGCACCTTCACCGCATCTCACCCCAAAATATAAAAAATAGGGAAAATATTTAAGTGACCACGTATGTCAGTGCTTAAACAAATTAAAGAAAAGTTTAATCTTAAAATGACATAAAAAAATTGCAAGGATCGCAAAAAAATTTGTATGTCAAGACAAGAAGGATCTCCATGGTGTTAAATGTCAATAAGAAATCCTCACTCAACATAGAACACTAGGGAAATTTTTCTACAATAGACAACGATGTATAAACGATCAGCCTTAAGCCCATAATCTTTGCTTTAGTCATGGATGTTCTCATTAGACATTTACAAGAGGTTGTACTCGATGTATGCTTTTTGCTGATGATATTCTTCTTATTGATAAGACTAGAGAGAAAGTTGAAGGTAAACTTAAATTATGGAGGTCAAAATTAGAGTTTAAAGGCTTTTGTTTGAGTAGATCTAAAGCTGAATATATGGAGTGTAATTTTAGTAATAATAGATATAGTGGGAGGATTGTGACTTGTTGATCAAGTCATTAATAAGAGTACACATTTTCGATATCTTAGGTCTATTGTTCAGACTTCAGAGTGATGGTGAAATAGATGGGGATATTATTAACAAAAAACAAGTTGGATGGTTGAAGTGGAGGAATGCATCGGGCTTGTTGTGAGATAGAAAGTCCCCCTCAAACTTAAAGGAAATTCTATAAGATGATGGTTAGACCTGCAATGCTTTATGGTGCAGAATGTTGGCCATTAAAAGATAAGCATAATATTAAGTTAAGTGTTGTAGAGATGAGGCTGCTCAGATGGATGAGTGGCTTTACTCTTAAAGACAATATACGAAATGAGCATATATATGAAAAGGTTAGAGTAGCTCCACTGGAAGATAAGATTAGAGAGTCGCCTTGGATGGTTTGGTCAAATAAAACAACAGTTTTTCGATGACCTAGTTAGGAAAGTAGATGATTAGATTTGACTTATGTTAAAATAAAGATAGACTTAAAAAGACTTGGTTAGAAAATATTAGAACTGACATTTTTTTTTATTAGATTTAAATGAGAATTTATCTCTTAACAGGACATAGTGGAGAAAAAGAATTCATGTAACCGACCCCACATAATGGGATAAAGATTGATATTGTTGTTTTTTATGTAGACAATGATGTATAAAAGGTGCTATTGTATTTTATCAGATGGATTGCCGTTGCCAGGTCCCAAGTTTAGATTTAAACGAGAATTTGGCTTTTAATAGGACACAATGGAGAAAAAGGATTCATGTAGCCGACCCCACGTAGTGGGATAAAGGCTTGATGTTGTTGTTGTTGTTGTTGTTGTTGATTGAGAGTAAAAAGATAAAAAATCATGAGCTCAAACTTAAAAGTCCATATTAAGGCATATCATCAAATGCCTTGGGTTAACATTGGATAGAATCTTTCAGTCCATCTTGGGAAATAATGTTAACAAGCAAACTGGTGCAAGACCAAAAAATTTAGCCATTGGAGTATGGTTATTAGTTATTCACATGATATAGGCTTCAATTTCAGGAATAAAAGTAATCAATAAAGTTAAACATATTGCAAAGAAGCTTTTCAAGTGAGTTGTGGACTCTTTTTCTTCTCATCCTTGCCTCATTCCTGCCTTATTGCCTCCTTGATACCAGGAGAAAAGATGAAAATAAAAATACCCACCTAATCAATAACTTTCACAAGAATTATTTTTTGTCTCTATCCATTCACTGCTATTGATATAATTTTATTCCACCAATCTTAGAGAAGAGAAAAATAAATTTATATTGAAACCTTTTTTCCTCTTCAGAAGCCCTTTTTGGCTGCTCTAAATTGAAAATTAAAAAAAGAAAGTATTTGAATGCATAGATAGATGGATGTAGGTCCCCAAAGATCCTTTATTATAAATGTTCGACAAATAATATGAAGAGTTCCTAAGAAAAACTGCATAAAAAAATAATTGAGGTGTTGGAAGTAGGGGTCATGTTGAAGAAGAAAGCACCTATGTATAAATGTTTGATAAATTATATGAAGATTTCCTAAGAAAAATTGCATCAAAAAGAGATTTTGGTGTTGTAATGAGAGGTCATGTTGAAGAAGGAAGCACAATTAGCTCATAACCTAGGAAAAATGGAAACTCGGCATGATGTAAAATTATGTATGGAATACAAAGGTAATTTCTATTACACAATGATGCCATTGTGACAATGAATGGGATACACAACTTGGTTGCCTAACCCATACAACTAGCCCTCTACAACAAAGGTGCTTGAAGTGTACAACAAGTTTCAATATTCTTGCAAAGTTAAAATAAATTGGACTTTTAAAAGAGAATAGAGTAAGAACTCAACCAGAGAGTAGCTTGAATGGAAACCAAGGTTTAAAAAGATAAAATTGGAAATCAAAACATTTTTTTTCTTAACGAGATGAGGCAAATAAAGCTATAAGCCTCGAAAAAAAATAAAAATAACCCATAAAATTACAATTAATTCATAAAAATTATATTAATGAAATAAACTATCAGCATATTTACTTAATTCATCATCAAATAGATATAAATCATAAATATCAATATTAAATTTTTGTATAACACAAAAGATAAAAAATAGATTTAAAGCAAACGCATAGCTATAACTTATATGCCAAGAGGATGATCAGGATCTATGGCAGCCTCAAATGTACTTTCATATTATTTATAAACATGACTACCCAATCCCACTCAGAGCTCTAGTGCGCTGATTTGATAATAGAATGCCATTTCTAATGGAGAAATATAATAGAATAAAGAATATATCAATAATATTAATAATATACAATAATAACAACATCAAGCCTGCATCCCACGATGTCGGCTACATGAATCATTTTCCTCCATTGTGTCCTATTAAGAATCAAATTCTCATTTAAATATAATAGAAAAAATCAATTCTAATACTTACTAATGAGTCTTTTTAGATCTACCTCTACTTTTGTTAACATATGTCAAATCTAATACATCTACTATCCTAACCGAGTCATCGGAAAGTCAATGCTTTATGTGACCAAACCATCAAAGTTGAATCTCTCTAAACTTATCTTCCATTAAAGCTACTCCAACTTTTTCACATATACATTTTTTTTCGCATTTTACCTCTAAGGCCGAAGCTTTATTAATAATATATAATAAAAAATTATAAAATTTAATTCTACTGAGGTGTGCTCAAAATGCATCGAGGCATACACCTTATTTAAAATAACATCGACCTTATTGGAGCCAGAGAGGCTTAAGCCTCAAAGCGCCCCTTTTTTGCTTCAATTCAAGGAGCGCCTAAAGGCATACACCTCAAACAATTTTTTAAAACATAGTGAAAACTAATACAATTAAGCTCTACAGGGACATCTAATTGCAAAAAGACCTTGATGGATTCATAAAATTTCCTATCAAATCAGCACAAATTTTGATGTGATGCATGCATCACAAAGCTGTTCAGGACTAAATTCAAGCCCAATTTGACCAAATTTAGTCGAGCCAAACCCTAAACAAGATTCAGTTCATTGCAATTAGACAATGACACATTTCGCTTGAATCAAGGCATCAATGACCCAAAAATAATTAAATCAATTTGGATCACACTGAGTTGAAACGGCCTAGCTCGGCTTGGCACAACCCAACCAAACCACCTTATTCCTTTGTACGCTACAAAAGTAGGGAAAAAGTCATCCATCTCAATGTAGCAACATGCGGGAGCCTTCAATCACATTGGCATGCACTCAGTATTGTGTTGTTCGATTGAGAAGATCTAGACAAATCCAAATGGCCAAACCTTTAATCCTCCACTATTTAACAAATCATTCATCCCAAAACACTTCTCTAGTGAAAAGGAGTTGATCCCTGTAAAAAAAAAAAAAATTAGACACTGTCGCCCATTTATATAATATCTATTTGGGTAGAGACAAAATCTTGTAATTATTTTCACCTATTTGACAATCAAAAATCCGATCCATTTCATCATTGTGCTCACAACATAACCAATAACAATGTGGTATCTTAAGATTGTTGATTGTTAGTGGTAGTGACTACCAGTTGCCACCATTAGCTAATTGGGCCCTAACAAGATAACCCCAAGTTAGTGTTAGTTCAATAAGATATTGCATAAAGTTTGATGTCCAGGAGTCCAATCCACTCCATTCAATGAATATAAGTACGAACCCCTAAATTATTTATCCTTAAATCGACTATGGACAAAACTATAACTTTATCATTTATTTGGGGAAGGGGGATTAGATTTATAGAAACTATACATGAGAGTTCTAAAAGTGAGAACTTCCATTATGTGCACACAATACTTCTAGATTTCTAAATAATTATAAAGCATCTACCAAATGCTTCAATCTATCAATCAATGTCATCTATTATAGGCTGACTTCGCACCAACAATTATAAATTTCACCAACTTCAAAAAAAGAGACATCCACTTTAAGGCTTATTTCCCTAGTTGATAGTCCAACACTTTGCTTGACGAAAAGAGCACGAAAATTGTAATTGATTTGTGTAGTGGAAACATTTGACTACGCCAGCCTACGGTTTTCCCTTAATGAAATTTACACATAAAAGTCTTTCTTATTTATCATGCATGCATGTTGATTATAAGTGTAAATAATTAATAATGTGTTATATTTTCAGTGAAAATATAATGTTTTAGTTATGTTATGCAGGAAAAATACAATAAAATGAATGAAATTCTAAGTATCATTTAGCACCTCAGAAACAGACGAATTAGCGTAGCCGCGCCTTCAAAGACACTGTCGGAGTGCTACAATGGAACATGGAGGCATCAACTTATCTGTCGGGCAGCACGAAACAATCAAATATCAACTTCACAATGTTGCATTCTCTAACATCCAGCGCCGCTGCATCACAATCCATAATGCCTCATCGCCAAAATTTCCCTTCCGGCTCCACAGCGTTCGAAGCTCAACAGCGCCGCGGCATAGCAGTTGCAACTTCCCAATCACATGATTTGTCAGCGAAATGATGCGACTGTTCACTAAGTAACTGATCCACGTCAGCAAGCACCATGGCAGAACCAGATCAACAGTGCAGCAGCGTTAGTTCAATTATTGGGCGCAGCGACACTGACCTTTCCAACGCTGCAGCACTAGATGTCTATTTTGTGTTTTCCTATAAATAGTTATTGTGTTATGTTTGTAGAGAAGTTCAGTTTCTTAAATAATTTCAGTACCATTCATGATTCTTTTCTAAAATTCCCTTAGGGTGACAACAAAGAGAATTTAGAGAAGTATTTAATACCATCATTAGAGTGTTAGGCTTGTGTTTGTGCAAGTAATTTTATAAGTAAAAGAAAGTGCGTAGAGAAGATCCATTGAACATTTCTGGTGATATCTATCTCTTTTATTTTCATTCTATCATGTTATTAATGAAAATGAATTTGCGTCAATTCAACTCTATGCATGGCTAATTTCTCTAGTTTTAGATTGATGATGTAAATATCATATATAATACTAATGAGTTATCTTATTCCTTAAATGGTTAAATAGATGTTTTAATGCACATAGTGGCCATATGTGTAATTAAAATTACACATTTTATGTGGATTCTCGGTGAAGGAAAACAGGCAAAACTAGGAATATTGAATCAATATGCGTCAAGTCTAGGCATAGGGTATGAAACATACTAAATTTTTAAGGAGATAATATAACCGTAGGAAGTCGAAAGAAATCATTTGTTCCTATAAGCTCAACAGAGATCTAGAGATGCATATACTTTGAATAACATCACAATTAAAAGAGATTCATTAGAAAAAATACATTATTTCAAAAATATTATATCCATATGGTGTATTCATTATCTTTATCTAATTTCATTTAAGTGATTGAATCTCCACAACATTCATTTTTATTGAGTAGGATAATTTTTGTAATTATAGTAGACAGTACTAGTGTTTGAAAGTGAGCACATCTTATTCGTCAGACCGATACTCTCTCTATCATTGTATTACTTGATTTGCATGTATACTTGCGTATATTAAGTAGGGATTTTATAATTTTTTATATATTAAAGAAAACCTAAGCATTGTTAGGGAATGATAGTCCTAAATCATATCATAATTTTATATGTTACTCCACAGCAGAAAGCCCGATCAGTAGGGCTGTCAATAGCTGACTCGACCTGAAAAACAGACCTGAACCCAACCCGAAAAAGTCGGGTTCGGGTCAACCCATTAAAGAAACGAGTCGGGTTTGGGTGTAAATTATAGACCCGTATAGTAATCGGATCGGGTTCGGGTTAACCCGTTAACCCGATGATGACCCAAACATGACCCGCATTACCGACCCGCGTTAAGGGTTTTTAATAACTTAACAGTTAACAATCCTTTAGGCTTTAGCGACTCGAGCCGTCGAGCGGATCAGCGGAGGGCTGTCGTTTTAGGGTTTTTTGAGTAAGGGTTTCTCATTTTCTCTTTTAGTCTTTCTCCCGTTCTCCGTTCTCTCGCTTCCTCCAGGTCGCAGCTCGTAGCCTTGCAGGTTTGCAGTTCCTTCCTTCCCGCCTTACCCTACCCCTACGCAAGTCGGCCATGATCTGTAAGATTGTAATCAGTAAACTCATGATTCATGAATAACTTTGGTTTCGATTTTTTTAGAAGTATTTTGTTGAGTTTCGGATCTTTCGGTTTCTGATCTACTCTTCCTTTATTTCACACTTTATCAATATGGATTTTTGGATTTTAAAGTGATGTTGAAATGCATTTCAGCATTTTTAGATTAGGGCATAGTTTAAATTTACACAATTCAGACCTAAAAATGGCTCATAGCCTACGCAATTCAGGCTCCTCATGAGGCGTATACCTCTTGCACTGTGAGGCGCGCCTCAAGGCGGAATTGCGCAATTATGGTTGAACTGCACGTCTCTAATAAACGGGACCCTACCCTTTCATACACCCTACCCGAAACTTAGCAGGCAAAAAACCTGCACAAGCTCTCGGTCTCGCCTCCCGCACGCTCGGCCTCCCTTCCCGCCGCCTCTCCCGCCGGCGCCGCCTCTCTCCAGCGAACTTAAAGTGTCCGGCCGCCCTCTAGGAGAAATCCACAATCGATTTTAGGTATTCTTTTAGTTTAGGGTTAGATTTTTCAAGTGAAAGAAAATCTAGGGTTTTTTATTGAATTTTTTTGTTTGTTTTTGGATTTTTTTCATTAGAAAACATGGTTAGAGGCAAGGAAAAGGCAAATACATCATTACGATGTGACTCTTTTTGGAAATATAGTATGCAAGTTGACGTAGGAGGCGAGGAGAAGACGTAAGTGTATTTAAAATGCAATTTTTGTGATAAGGTGGTGAAGAGAGGAGTAAGTCGCATGAAGGAGCACTTATCTTGCTCACACAAGAATATAACACCTTGTGCGAATGTTCCGAATAACGTGAAAGAGGAAATTACAACGTATATGAAAAAGAGTATGACGGCCAAACATTTACAACATGAGCAATTTGATGAAAGGGTCGAACATGATGCTTGCTTTGGGAGCGAGAGTGGAAAGGGCTCTTTCTCCACTATACATAATAGAGGTGCGCGGGGTCCTATGGATGAGGCGAAGGAGTTGATTGCACATAACTTGAGAGGAGATGAGGCAAGTTATAGAGATATTTGGGATATCATTGATGCTCGGTGGGAGGCACAATTACACCGTCATCTACATGCAGCAGCGTATTATCTCAATCCTCAATTTCGATATTTAGAGAGGAAATCCTCAAACCCGGAGGTGAAGCTTTGCTTGTATCATTGCATGGAACGACTAATACCAAAGCAGACAGATAGGGTGCTTGCAGATTTACAACTTATTCTATTTCGGAATAAGGAGGAATTTTTTGGTCTGCAAGCAGCAAAATCAACTATTGACAAACGGTCTCCAAGTATACTTATTTTTGTAAATGCAAAACACTTTATTATGTTCTAATTATCATTTTTCTTCTTGAAAATAGTTGAATGGTAGATCCAATTTGATGATTCCACCCCTGAGTAACAGAGTTTTGTTGTTAAAGTTTTGGGCCTCACTTGTTATTCTTCTGGGTGTGAGCGAAACTGGAATACATATAGTTAAGTGCAAACAAAGAGAAGAAATCAGCTTTCAACACTCAAAATGAACTCCCTTGTGTATATTATGCACAACAAGAGGTTAAGAGATAGGAGGTTGAGGAATAAGGGGTTGAAGGATGATGAGGACCCGTTGGTGTGTGATGATGTGGCATCTGATAATGAGTGGTTCATAGATGATAAGACAGATTTATCATTATTAGACTTGCAACTAGAGGATCTAAGTGTGGATGTCTTGAGGGGCAAAGCAGATCAAGTGGGCACATCCACTAGTACCACACCAAACACATCCACTAGCTCTGCAGCACAATATCTAAATAAAGGTATTCTACAACTTCTTATATGTTATTACATTATATTTATATCAAGTGAGCAAGTAACATGATAATGATCATTCTTATTCAACAGGGAAGAGAAATGTGAGGCATATTGAAGATGATGAAGATATGACATTCATAGATACAATTGGAGAAGAAGATTCCCTGAAAGAACCATTTAGTGATGGGACGTGATTGGATTATATATGTTCCTTCTTATTTGTACTTTGGGAGTTTGGATAGCCTATAATTTTGTGGTTTTGTACTTTAGAACATGATTTTATTGCATATACTTTCTTAATTTCCAATAATTCCATTTGTCATTTAGATATTTTTATTGTATGATAGAATCTTGCTATTATTTACATGTTAAAACTCTTAAATTCTCATTTACGCAATTTTGCATCCGTGAGGCTTACGCCACACACAGCCTCGAGGCTTACGACTCGCCTCACGGACGAAAAATGCCTCGAGGCTTATTTACGCAATTTTAAACCTTGGATTAGGGTTTGTTGTTTTTGTGTCTACCATCGACTACACTGTTGCAGACTTGCAGTCTTGCTGTTTACCATATTCTTGAGTTTTAACTTTTGAGTCTTTTATTTTTTGAAATCTAATATGTCGGCCACTCGGCCTGCCGTCTGCAGGAAGGGACTCAGGAGATTAGTTTTTCTTTTTTCTTTTGCCATTACAAAAATATTGAAATACTCATGGTGGTTATAAATTTGTTATTTATTAAGTTATTATGTTGGACTTGGACTGTTGGTGTTAAATCTATTAACCCGTTGTTGACTAGTTGTCTTACTGTCTAGCTTTTGAAAAGTGAAAACAGTGGATCTGGAATTGTTTTATTGTTCTGTAATTTGGAGATTAGCGAGTATGAAATACGAATCATGAATCTATGATCGGCATGTGATAGTAATTCAGTTAGGCTTTGAACATTTGAGACTGTGGTTCTATTTCCCCATTGTTTGTTGTCAAATTATGAAGTTGCTTTAATGCTATTGTGCTAAACTGCTAGTACTATTTCAATTCTAAACTACAATGTTTTTTGATGCACCATATTACATTATTAGTTTTTTACTAAACTAATATTATTACTTGTGTAGTAGATTATGTGTTTGGTGAATAAATATTTAAATATTTGGTAAGTGTGTGCATTTTTTTGTGTTTAGATGGAGGGTTCTAATACAGTTGTTGACAGTAATCCTTCTGAGCAAAATGACCAAAAGCCTATTGATAATGACGTAGAATGTGATAGTGATGAGTATAATAATGTGGATGTGGGTGAGGTTGGTGATAATGCAGTTTGAAATGAAGGAAAAAAAAAGAGGCTGACCTCTACTGTTTGGGGACATTATGAAATGTTGCCACTTGGTAATGATGGCAAACAACGTTGCAAAAGTAAGAAATGTGGAGCAACTTACCTATCTGATAGTAAAAATGGTACAGGTAATCTGAGATGTCAAATTCATAACTGTAAGAAACGGGACTCCCATGATATTGATCAACTTATTTTTCAAAGTAACACAAGCACTTCTATTTCTATGGTTGAAAATAAGTTTGATTATTATGAATTTCATAGCTTGTTTACTGCATGCATAGTTAAGCATGACCTACCTTTTCAATGTGTGGAATGGTCTGGTGTTAGATCATTACTTCGATACTTGCGTCCTGATTTATAGATTGTATCTAGAAATGCTGCACGAAATGACTGTAAGAAAATGTTCATTAAGGAGAAAGCACAAATGCAAGCCCTTCTATATAGTTGTAAAAGTAGAGTATCTTTAACTTCTGATTTGTGGACTTCCATTAATACTGATGGTTTTATTTGCTTAACTGCACATTTCATTGACAATAATTGGCAATTACAAAAGAAGATTAAAAGTTTTGATTTTATGCTACTCCCCATGATGGCTTAGCATTATTTAAGAAACTTCAACAGCTTTTGATTGATTGGAAACTTGATAGTAAGCTTTTCAGCATTACTCTAGATAATACTTCATCTAATACTGTATCAGTTGATTTTTTACGAAATCATTTGAATTTGCAAAATGCACTTATATGCAATGGTGAATTCTTCCATATGTGATGTTGCGCACATATAGTAAATCTTATTGTACATGAAGGTTTTAAGGAGAAAGATTCCTCTGTTGTGAAGATTCAGGAGAGCATTAAATATGTAAAAGGTTCTCAATCAAGAAAGCAAAAGTTTATGCAATGTGTATGACAAAGTTTGCTTGAAACTAATAGAGGTTTGAGGCAAGACGTACCAACTAGAAGGAACTATACTTTCATTATGCTAAATAGTGCAATATACTTCAAGCGTGTTTTTATGCATTTGGAGTTGAGTGATTCCAACTACAAGTCTTGCCCTTCAAATAGTGAGTGGGAGAAAATGGTAATAATATGCAAGTTTTTAGCCCCTTTTTATGAAATAACTTGTGCTTTCTCTGGAACAAAGTATCCAACTGCAAATTTGTGTTTCCCATGTGTATCAACTACATATGCCACATTAAAATATGAATTGTCTTGTGGGGAGGAGTATATTAGGAGAATGACTGTTGGAATGCTTGCTAAGTTTGAAAAGTATTGGTCGAACTTCAGTGTTATTTTAGCAGTTGCAATGATTCTAGATCTAAGGTACAAGTTCAACTTTGTTGAGTGGTGTTACAAGAGATTTTACTCTGGTCATTATGATTTTGAAATTGTAAAAGTTAAGGATAAGTTGTCCGCACTTTATTCATTCTATTCGATCGTAGAAGACCAACCATCAACAACCACTGTATCTCAATCATCTCAATGTTCACGACAAACTCCATCAAGTAGTCATTCAACTACTATCATTAAATCACAATTTCTGCAGGTATAATTTTGCATCTCATGTTCTATTAACATATTATGTTATGTCAACTTATCAAACATAACTAAAACAAATAATACAGGATTATGATTCCTTCAAGGTGGAGGTACCTATGCCAAGAAAATCAAAGCTTAAGATTATTTAAATGTACCCAAGCTGGATAGGAATAGTGAGTCAGACATTTTGCAATATTGGAAAGTAAATCAATTCAGATTTCCTCAAGTCTCAAGAATGGCTCATGATGTTTTGTGCATTCCAATCTCTACTGTTGCATCGGAAAGTGCTTTTAGCAATAGTATTAGACTTCTAGACCAATATAGAAGTGCGTTGAAACATGATATTATAGAAGCATTGGTTTGCACAAAGGACTGATTGTAAAGTGACCAAGGTAATTAATTTGTCATACTACACACTACACAGATGGTTCAATTTTTATTAAAATTTATATTTCAACTAAACTGTTGTTTTGTTAATAGATATAAAAGACACAGAGCTTGATGCCATGACATAAAATATTATTGGCTTAGATTTGGAGGGAAATCAAATGGGAGATGTGAATGTGTCAGTAAATTAAGCAGCCTAAAAACTAATGTTAGTTCAAATTTTGCATATGTAATAACTGTAATGAGCAGTTGCTTCTAGTTGTGGGCTTTCTTTTCCTATCTTGCTCTGAACTTCTAATGGATGGCTGCTCTTGCTGTTGTTGCTGCCATGCTAGCAGCTATGGCTCTGTGCACCGTGCAGCAGCTGCTTCTGGACCTGGTTGTGGGCTTTTGTTTCCTGTCTTGTTAATATGTATTTTTCTGATTGCCTTGATGCTTTTTCTGGACATTGTGCTGGACGGTTTTCTTCTGGACATGATCAATTTATCACTATGATTATGTGACTTTATTTCTGGGCATTATAATTCAAGTTTAATCTTTTATTATATATTCATATGAAAAGGTCTTCCGACTTCAAGCTCTGTTGATGCCTCGTTGCCTTGATGCCTAATGGTTATGTTGGGGCCGTTCTGCAATTTTATCACTTGTCTGCCACTTAAATATTTGGCTGCAAGACTGCAGCAGTGCAGCTTGCATTTTCTGGTTGCTCACTTGGTCTTGTCTTCTGAAATTATGTTCAATGTTGATGGCAGTTTTTTATTATAATATGGCAATGATGAAGAACCATGTGAATTTATAGAACAGTGGCAATACACAAATAAAAATATTTTGCAACCAAGTTACAAATTGAGGAAATGAGATTTATTTGATTTGAGCAGATACTATTTCGCTGAATAGATACTTAAATTATAAAATTCGTATTCCTAATTTGTAATCTTTGAGGGCAAAATTTTAAAATTGTTGCAGACTTGCAGATGATGCTTCTTCAATTTTCACTATGTTCATTCTGAGCCTAAGGCCCTAAGGCCTGAGTTGGTGAGCCCTAATGCATTCAAGACCTTGACTGAGTTGACTCCTTGTCTCCTTCAGCTTGTGGCTTTTAACTAATTTTTGTTGCAGGTTGATTGATTATGCTGACTGCTGAGATGCTCATTGTTCAGAATCCAGATTAAATGAATGAGTGAATGACAAAGAAGCTAACTGCTTGAGCAACTGTATTCATAAATTGTAATTTGTAATGTATCATAGAAAATTAGAAATTAGAAATGTAACTGTTTGAGCGACTCTTGTAATGTTTTATATATTTTTTAAATGTGCTGAATTAATTAAAATTTAATTGTTATCATTTATTATTACATTGCATTTTGAATTTTTTAATTTAGTTAATACTTAATATCTCTTTTTTATTTTAAAAAAAATTGGGTTGGCGGGTCGAGTTGACCCGACCTGTGTTTAACCCGGGTCGAGTCCGGGTTCAGCAAGTGGACCCGTATAACTAAACGGGTCGGGTTCAGGTCGACCGTTTAGTTTCGGGTCAGTTCAGGTTCGACCCGAACCCGACCCAACAACCTGAATTGACAGCCCTAAAACCACCGCAGATAAGTCATAAATCATATTGATTCATAGAAGCCTCTCCATGCAACACGACCAATATATACATTCAATTTACAAAGATAAAGGAAATACTCAGTGCAGTGAAATAAGGTGCAGTAGCAAAATAGAGGACTCTTTACCTCTTAAATCAATAGGAAGTCCTGAAACACTGTTTTTATCATTTTCTTCTGACATGGCTCTTGTGACAACATTATTGTCTCTACGTGGAGCAGATGAAAAGCTCTGGCGAAAAGGCTTGGCGAAGGAAATACTGAATGAGCTTGACAATTTAGTTTGGATGGTTACTTTTGTATCTGATATTACAGTTGATGGTAGCATCATCCGAGAAGAGGAGGTTGACCTCCTTGTGACCAACATTTGCAGACCAGCAGTAATTGATGCAGCCATCCCTTGGTCGACAAGTTGAAGTAATAAAACTTGATATCTGCATTAATCCCAAAAAGAGTTAGCAAGGCGTTCTGATTCCAGCTGAAACTTCTGATAAAAAACACAACACAGTCCAGAGAAAGGTCGAAACAAAGGCATTTTCGGCAACAGATTGCTCTAGTTGTGGCATACAAAAAACCCAACATAAAATATGCATACAACAGAAAACATAGCAATGCCAGGACATACAGCTTAAACAAGGTAAATGAAACATTTATATATCAAACGTACTACAAGTCATAGAACGTGTAAGAGACCCAACACAAAGGAATTTAAAAGTTGCAGCAAGCCGTTTATCAGCTTCGAAAAGAAATTTAAAAAAAAAATCTTTATAGTTCACAGAATCTAAAGTGAAGAAAGAAGCGGGTTATGAACAAAATCTAGCTAATCAACATTATACAGAAACTCGTTTCACTAGAAAAAAAACCAAATTCACGTTATAATAGCCATAAATTGAATCTTTAGGGGGCTGTTTGGCAACAAGTGGGATTTAATTTTAGTGGGATTTAGTAAATCCTTTAAATCCGGATTTAGTAAATCCGAAATGTGTTAAATCCTGAAAACTGTTTGGTATGCCAAATGTTAAATCCTGTTAAATCCTGAGAAACCGTTTGGTAACATATTTCAGGATTTATAGCAGTTAGGAATTTAAATGTGAAAAATATAATTATAACTTAAAAATAAATTTATAATTAAAAATAAAAAATATAATGTGTTATAAATTTAATAATATGTTAAGCACAAATTACTTATTAATTATTATTTACACAATTAATTATATATTTAATAATAGATATTTTAAGTTATATAATTAATTTAATTATATTAATATTTAATTACTAAATTATACAATTAAGTTAAATTAGATAATTAATTATGCACTAATTATACAATTATTATTAAATTAATTTACTTAATTATTAATAATTTAAATTATACTAATTAAGTTAATCAATAATAACTTTTAGAGGCTTCTATGGTTTTCCTTTCATCTTCTCTTTTCTTCGTTGCTCTTCGGCTTCGTTGCTTTGCAGATGTATAGATTGCACGCGTCGCTTCTACGACTCATTCGTGGTTTGTTCGATCTTTGCTCCTGCGACGACTTTCTAGTCATAATTAATAAAAAAGTAAGAACATGTTAAATACAAATTATTCATTAATTATTATTTACACTATTGATTATATATTTAATAATATATATTTAAGTTATATTAATTAAGATAATTGTATTAATATTTAATTATTAATTATGCAATTAAATTAAATTATATAATTAATTATTTAATTAATTTATTTAATTTATTAATAATTTTAATTAATTTATTTAATTTATGCACTAATTATACAATTAACTATTTAATTAATTTACTTAAGTATTAATAATGTAAATTATATTAATTAAGTTAATCAATATTAACTTAGAGGCGTCTAGGGTTTGCCTTTCATCTTCTCTTTCCGTCGTTGCTGTTGGGCTCCGTTGCTTTTGCAGGAGGTGTAGAGATTGCAGGCGCCGCTTCTTCGGCTCCTTCGTGGCTGTTCGGCGACGACTTCAACCCGGATCGGAAGTTACAACATTTTGATAGGAAGCAAGAACGGGAGCTCGCTGGCTGTGAAGGTAACTTTCTCCTTTCGCGCACTTCATTCGGATAAATCCCGCTCGGATTTACTAAATCCGGCTACCCCTCAGATTTACTAAATCCCAGATTTAAGCTGTAAATCCGTAAATCCGGGATTTACTGAATCCCGGGATTTAACGCGCGCACAAAAACTGTTTGGCTGGATTTAGCGTAAATCCGACTTAAATCCCGCTGTAAATCCGATACCAAACAGCCCCTAGATGCATTTTCGGACATCATAGCAGCTGACAAAATCGTAGCTAAAAGAATATCTTCAAATCACCAAATTGCAGAGTACAATGTCAGAGTTAAGGGGCTGTTTGGTAGCAGGATTTTGGCCGAATTTGAGCGAAATCCAGCCAAACGGCCTAAAATGCAAAACCAAATCTCACGGCAAGTGAAATCCGGGATAGACGGAAAATTCCGCCGATTCGAGCGAAATCTGGAATTTCGGAAATCCTATATTTTGCAGGATTTACGAAATCCATGCGCTAGAGTAAGAATCCCTTGTATAAATCATGTTTTATAGCCAAACAGTCACACAGGATTTAACTGAATTTATCATAAATGTTACCAAACAGTTTTCAGGTTTTAACCCCTTAGGATTTCGTAAATCCAGGATTTGGAGGATTTACGAAATCCTACTTAAATGAAATCCTACATTCTACCAAACAGCCCCTAAATGTTTGCCTACAAATAAAGCCGTAAGATAAAACAAGAAAAGCCAGCATTTTTGGAGAACGAAACCAATGATCTTATTAAAATAAAAAGCGGATTTGGGAGGCCCTAGCAATCGGGAAAGGCGGTACTGAAAAAATAATAGCATAGCTCGAGAAACCAAAACTGGACTTAAAGTCATCATTCAACTTCAGCCACGCCAAAATCCTCAGGAAATAACCTGATCAATTCAAGTATAAGAAAATGAAGAAGACGATCGCCTCTTTCCCTAGGACAAAACTACATCGTCCAGACGTCAAAACCCTCCCATAAATATAGGAATGCCGGAATGGGGAAGTAACGAAATCGAGAGACTCTTTAGTTGGCCTATGATCGTTAATGAGCTCACCTGAGCGAACGCGGCGTCTTCCTCAGCTCTTGCTCACCGTCCTCGTTGCTATCGCCGCAAGTCTTCGGGCTTCAATGATCTGCAGCCGGTGGCGGAATGCCCGAGAGCGGATTCAAAATGCCGATATCGCTGTCGGGAAACCTAGGGCCCCGCTGCTGATCCCGCTCTGGTACGGATTCACCGGTACAAATTAAATGTGAAAAATGTTACGAACTAGCCAATGTTTTTAAATGCTACTCGAGCAATTTAATATTATCATTTTGTTAAAAAAAAAAAGATATTAATTATTTTTATAGATACCAAATTCTAATAAATTTGGTTTTAAGAAGTTTTTTATCATTTTTTAAATAACAAACAAAATTAAATAAATAAAAATATGAAAATGAAATTATCTCAAATGCAACCTCTAATAATCATCTTAAAAGTTAAATCAAATAATAATGCGTATGAGATTCAAATTATCCAAATCGAAAAAATCAAATATTTTTAAAAATAGGTCTTTCAATGAAAATTTGAAAAAAAAATATTTACATAATTATAATGTTTTTTTTATTCATAAATGTAAAATATATTGTCAATAAAGAATCGCATCCTATTACAATATTAAACATCATAATTCTATTTTTAAATAAAAAAAATGTTGGAGTATCATTTTGTATAAAAAAATAGGTTTTTTTTTTCACATGACAAGATGGGGATAATATTATATCATAAGCCAAGGTAGAACACAAGAATTTGGCAAAAATTTTAGAAGTCTTTATCCATTAGATTAGATGTCACTCTTGAAAGTGTTCTGATACAACTTGAAAGCTCGTTAGGGTTGTTAAACCCTTATGAACCAGTCTCGAGGCTAATCAGAAGGGGGTGAATTGGATATTTAAAAACTTTTTTAACTAAAAGAAAAATCTTTTTATATCTTATAGAGGAAATGAATTAAATCAATAATAAAAAGATTACAACAACATCAAGCCTTTATCCCACTACGTGGGGTCGGCTACATGAATCCTTTTTCTCCATTGTGTCATATTAAAAGTCAAATTCTCGTTTAAATCTAATAAAGAAATGTCATTCCTAATATTTTCTAACCAAGTCTTTTTAGGTCTACCCCTACCTTTCTTAACACAAGTCAAATCTAATACCTCTACTCTCCTAACCGGGTCATCGAAAGGCGGCCTTTTTATGTGATCAAACCATCTCAGGCGACTCTCTCTAATCTTATCTTCTACTAGAGCTACTCCAACCTTTTTACTTATATGCTCATTTCGTATCCTATCTCTAAGGGTAAAGCCACTCATCCACCTGAGCATCCTCATCTCTGCCACACTTAACATAATATTATGCTTCTCTTTTAATGGCCAACATTCGGCACCATAAAGCATTGCATGCCACACTTAACCGCCTTTTATGCATTCCTCCACTTCAACCATCCAACTTGAATTCTGCTGATAATATCCCCATCTATTTCACCATCACTCTGAATAATAGATCCAAGATATCTAAAACATGTACTCTTATTAATGACTTGATCGCCCAGAGTCACAATCCCCTCACTAGGTCTATTACTACTAAAATTACACTCCATATAATCCATTTTAGATCTACTCAAGCGAAAACCTTTACACTCTAAGGTTGACCTCCATAATTCAAGTTTAGCTTCAACTCCCTCTCTAGTCTTATCAACAAGAAGAATATCATAAGCAAAAAGCATACACCAAGGTACATCCTCTTGCAAATGTCTAGTGAGAACATCCATGACTAAAGCAAAAAGATATGGGCTTAAGGCTGATCCTTGATGTAACCCAACCGAAATAGGGAAATACTTGGTCAATCCACCTTGTGTTTGAACACAAGTAATAGCTCCTGCATACATATCTTTAATGATTTGAATATAAGCATTATTGACTCCTTTCTTTTTAAGAACTCTCCATAGCACTTCTCTTGGAACTTTATCATATGCTTTTTCTAAATCAATAAATATCATATGTAGATCCTCCTTATTTTCTCTATATTTCTCCATCAAACCTCTTAATAAATGTATGGCTTCCATAGTCGACCTACCCGGCATGAATCCAAATTGATTTTGAGAAACATTAGTATCACGCCGCAACCTATGCTCCATAACTCGCTCCCATAGTTTTAAAGTATGACACATTAACTTAATACCTCTATAATTCGTGCAATCCTGTGCATCGCCTTTATTCTTAAAAATAGGAATTAATACACTCATTCTCCACTCATCTGGCATCTTTTTAGTCTTCAAAATAGTATTAAAAAGTTTAGTAAGCCATGAAATTCCTTCATCTCCTAAGCATTTCCACACCTCTATTGGAATATCATCAGGTCCAACAGCTTTTCCACCCTTCATTTTCTTTAAAGCCTCTCTAACTTCAGTTTTACTAATACGCCGATAAAAATAGAAATCTTTATTTTCATTTAGGGTGCTAAGGTCACTACAGTCAATCTTATTTTCACAATCTTCATTAAAAAGTTTAGCAAAATATCTCATCCATCTTTGTTGAATATCATCTTCTAAGAAAAGTATTTTTTGATCTTCATCCTTAATACACTTCACTTGAACTAAATCCTTACTACTCCTATCTCTTTGTTTGGCTAACTTATACATATATCTTTCTCCCTCTTTAGTATCTAATCTATTATATAAATCACTAAAAGCTAATGCCTTTGCATCGCATATTGCTTTCTTAGCATCCTTACGTGCCACTTTATATATTTCCCAATTATCAGAATTTTTAAAATTAAACCAATTTTTATAACAAATCTTCTTATTTTTAATTTTTTCTTGCACATTAGGATTTCACCACCAACTATTTTTACTATTGGGAGTTTTTCCCTTTGATACTCCAAGGACATCTTTTGCAATATTCTTAATATCACTAGCCACTTTTTCCCACATAATATTAGCATCCTCATGCACAGACAAAATCTTAAGATCTAAAATCTTATTTCCAAAAATATTTTTGTTAATATTCTTTAAATGCCCCCATCTAATCCTAGAAAAACTTTTTACTTTATTTTTTATTTTATGCCCCTTTATCTTAAAGTCCAAAACTAATAATCGATGTTGGGTACATAAATTTTCACTCGGAATAACTTTACAATCTTTGCAATCTAAACGATTTAATCTTCTAATAAGAAAATAGTCAATCTAGGTTGTACTATATCCATTTTTATAAGTGATGAGATGCTCATTCATTTTCTTAAGTAAGGTATTAGCAATTGAAAAATTATAAGCTAAACAAAAATCTAATATGGTCTTGCCACCTTTATTCGTCGTTTCAAATCCATGGCCACCATGAATGCTTTTAAAATCATCTACCACTCTACCAACATGTCCATTTAAATCTCCTCCAATAAAAACTCTTTCTTCAAGAGGTATATTTTGTATTAATTTTTCTAAGTCATTCTAAAAATTTAATTTAGAACTCATATGCAAATCTACTTAAGGAGCATAAGCACTTATAATATTAACAATCTTTAAAGCTATAATTCTATCTCTAATCCTATTAGTTTTAATAGCATTATCCTTTAAACGCTTATCTATAATAACACCTACACCATTTCTAGTACGACTCCTACCCGAATACCAAAGTTTAAATCCTAAACTATCAATTTCCTTAGCCTTCTCTCTAACCCACTTAGTTTCCTGAATGCACAAAATGGTTAACTTTCTATGAATCATAATAACTATTAATTCCATTAATTTGCCTGTAAGGGAACCTATATTCCAAGTTCAAATCATAATTTTAGTTTCATGGACTAGCTTATTTGCCCACATCCATCCTTGATATGGGAACCATTTCCTATTTAACACTGCACCGATGCAGCGACCCTTGCACACTTATCACTGTATTCAGGCCATACAGCGCGTCGCTTTCAGGGGACCCCCTAGCATTAATAGAATTTCTTAAATGATTCATGTCATTATTGTTTGATAAGTTTTACGCTGGATGTCGACTAACTAACGCAACCCTCCACTTTTCTTATCTAGGACTTGGGACCTAGCAACGACAGTGTTAAATCAATAATAAAAAGATTAATCATAAATTTTATCCAAGCCATTAATCATAGTAAAAATAAAGTGCAAAAAATAATCAGAAAGAACACACCAGATTTATAGTGGTTCGATCCAACCTAACTTATGTCCACTCATCAGAGGAACCCTCCGAGTATTGCACTAAACCTTTAATGACTCTCCTTTAGCCCCACAGCTAGATGGAGAAGTCCTTACATAATTACTTCCACCTTTCCCCAGTGTAACAGAGTAGTTGGGTCTTTTAACACCAAAGAGATCTTCTTCTTTCCAAAACTTTCCTCAAGATGAATCTTGAATCCGATGGTACTAAGTTACAAGCTCGCTGGAGCAACCGTGTGAAACCCCTCCATACTCCCTTTAAACTCCCTCCATGGATCTTCTCCCCCTGAAACTCTACCCTTTATTCTCTCCCTTTCAAGTTCTCTCTACGTATTTTCCAAAAAATGAAGACACAATGGTTGTCAAAGACACTTACCAAGTGCCTTGACAACGCTTACATGGAGGGCTTTGAAGAACCCTAATAATAATTAATTATATAGGTAAAGATTATAATGGACGATCCTTAGATCCTCCTATACGATCAGTACAAAATTGCCCTTCAAGTCAGATCGCCCAATATAGTCATGTACGATAAGTTCACCAATTTGTATAGATCATTTGTGACGATCTTATGATTGTCCAGGATGATTTATTCAAGATTGTTCAGTAGATAGTTAGGGACATCTAAGAGATCTCCTGTACAATCAAAGGAAATATGGTTTTTGTCTTTGACAACTTCAGGAAAATTAAGTATGTCGAAAAATATCATCCAGGATGATTATATAGATCGTCCACGATGATCTGATTGAATAATTTAACCATAATTAGCCTCATAATTACATGATCAATTTAAACATAATTGATATTGATTGTTATGACGATCTAGATCGTTCATGATGATTATATCAAACTTTGAATCTTAAATTCTTGCATAAATTATCATTGGCAGATATTTTCTAAGATCATAAATGATCGTCCTAGATGATCGAAATCATCCAGTATGATTAGTTCAATGAGCTGATCATCCTAGATGATCAAAAACGTCTAGTACAATTAGTAAAAATATAAACTTTTGGTTTGGACAAGATCTCCCACTCCTGAGTATGTATGTACATGGACACCAAGCTAGAAAACACCTTTAAAGGACTTGACTCAAGAAATCAAAATTACATCAATGAATATTATAGACTCTTTACAGTATAATCTTATTCTACCCTATCTTGAGCTTTGATTATTTGTTGGATGGTGCATGATGTTCCTGAAATATTAATATACACACAAATAAATATAAAATAAAAAATATTATGAGACATAAAAATATTTGTTATCATCAAAAACATAAACTCGTGCGCTCGACTCCCAACAATCTTCCTCATTTTGATAATGTCAAACATTACTAATGAATTTACAAACTTAAAAATATTTTCTCATAATCTCTCTCTCATTAAGATAAAAATTTTAAAAATAGGGGAAAATAAAATTTTCTTTCTTTTTTATTTTTATTTTTTTTTTAAATAAAATAAGTGAAATAAAATAAATAACTAAATAAAAAAGATAAACTAAAATAGATACACAAAAATAATAGTACATTTAAAACAAATAAAATAAAAAATAACTAGATAAAAAGATAAACTAAAATAGATGCACAAAATAATAGTACGTTCTCCCGCTTTGACATTCTCAAAAAGAAGAGGAGCACAAAAAATCAAAATAGTAAACACCGACAAATAAAAAATCAAATGATCCCTAATCTGGTAAAGATGATGTTTTTAGAAGAATCAATTTAAATTTTCAAATTTTCTTGGAATGAGAAAGTTATCTTTTGATTTCATTCAAAAATATAGTAAAGAATATATTGACAAAGTATAACCCATAAATGTTTAGAAAATAAAAATTGTTAATCTAAGCTCAAGTTTCTTTAAATGTTCAAAAAATTTTAAGCCAACATCTAAATCAATGAACAAATCAAAGAAAGAAATATTATTCTTTTCAAAACTCCTTTCATGAAATGTATATAATAGAAAATTAATATAAAAACAGGTGAATCAAGAATCATGATTTTTAAACTCAAGTATCAAAAATATCAATATATATATAAGGGTTTTCTTAAGATTTAAGAAATACAAGAAAGGTAAGCAAACTATTTTGTGGGTATATTTTGTGCCCCTTGTCAGATATTTAGTGCATTTTATACATCTTTTAATTTTTGATACACTTTGTGTATCTTTCTATATTTTGCATCATTTCTCATCTTTTAATTTTTGATAAACTTTGTATATCTTTTATATTTGGCGTCATTGCATATCTTTTTAGCTTTGGACTCATTTTGTGCCTCTTTTCTTTTCAATAAATATGCTTCCTTTCTTTAATTTTAAAAAATTAAGCAAACACATTATAGTAATAAAAACAAACTATTTGATTAAAAAAATAATGTGGTGGATTTAACAACTTGTAAATGATCTCTATGAGATAGAAAAAATATAAGGAGATTAAAAAATATTACTTTTCAAAATTTAATTTATAATTTGATAAAGATTTGGAATTAAAAGTAAAATAGCCTCATTAAGAAATAATATAGAAAGACAAAATCATGAGTTTCTTTCCTTTAATTAATTTTAGAGAAGTCAACCACAACTTATAAAAATTTGAGAAAATATGGGTAACTTTTTCATTTTTAGAACAAATGATCTTTTTAAAAATTGATTTTTTAAAGAGTATACGAAACAAAAAACTAATATATGTGTTGATGAGAGAAAAGTTCACAAAAAAAATATAAAGACTAATTTAAAAATCTTAACGAAATAAGAAAATAGTAAGATAAAACACCAAAAAATAAAAAAAATCCAAAGAAAACACAGAAAAATAAACACAAACATAATGATTAAAATATACATGCATAAACACACAAACATGGCTTTAAACATCTTCTTGCTCATGGTCTAATAATTCAAAAGATAGATTTGCCCAGGAGATTTTTTATTTTTTATTATTTTTCATTTTTACAAATTATATAGTTTTATCCTTTTCCTTTGTAGTAAGAGTTTTTAAATTAGGGCATTTATTTTTTATATGCCCAGGTTTCCAACATCCAAAGTAAATAACATTAGAAGAAATTTTAACATTCTTATCAATTTTACCTTTATTCCACTTTTGTTGATGCTTATGCTTGTGATTTAGTAAACTTTCAAATTTGCTTGTTAATTGATCACTTTCATAATCTTCAAGCCCCTTTTCTCTATGTCTTCAGTTTTTAGCACTATAATTTTACATGCATCCAAAAGTCTTTTACCCAAACTTTGTTTATAAGCAATGAGTGAGCCAATAAAATTATCAATAGAATATTCATTCAAATTTTTTGATTCATAAATAAAAATAACTTTGGAATCAAACTTATTAAATAGATAACATAGAATTTTATTGAACTTTTCAAAATTTAAAATTCCTTTATCTAAAGATTATAATGATATCATAATTTAAGTAAACTTAATATACATGTCTAAAAACATCTCATAAGATTTCATGCAAAATAATTTATAATAATGCATTAAAATATTCAACCTAGATTGCTTAACTTCACTAGTATCTTCATATATAGTGTGTAATTTATCCTAATTTTTCTTATCAGTAGTGCACGTAGATACTAACATACAATCTTCAAAATTAAAAGCACAGAAAAAATAGTTTAAAGAATTAGCATTCAATTAAGCATTGTTTTGTTTTACTCTACCCATTGATTAACAGGAATATCAATTTTAATTTTATCTATAACACGTGACGGTACAGAATAATCAGTTAGGATCATATCTCACATTTGATAATCAATTGATTATAATTCAGAAAGTAGACATTCAAATGTTCTAAAAATCAAATAAAATACTATCAAAAAGAGGTGGTCTAGTAATTAAATAACCTTCTAGGTGTTTCTATTTCTAAAGTTAGTCATGGATCAAAATTCAAAAGTTTCCTAATACTTAATTTTTCGAATCTTGATACCACTTGAAAGTACTATGATATTACTTTAAAGTTTGTTAGGGTTGTTAAACCCTTATAAACTAGTCCCAATATTAACCAAGAGTTGGGGTGAATTAGATATTTAAAAATTTCTTTAATTAAGAGAAAAATCTTTTTATATCTTATAGCATAAATGAATTAAATTAATAATAAAAACATTAATCATATATTTCACCCAAATAGTTAATCATTGTAAAAATAGAGTGCAATAAATAATAAAAAAGAACATACCATATTTATAGTGGTTTGGTCTAACTTGACTTACGTCCACTCCTCGGAGGCACCCTCTTAGTATTGCACTAAAACTTTAGTGACTATCTTTTATCCCCCATAGTTAGGCAGAGAAGCTCTTACAAATCACTTCTAACTTCCTCGGTGCGGTAGAGTAGTTGGGTCCTTTTACACGAAAGTGATATTCTTCTTCCAAAAATTTCTCTCAATATGAATCTTGAATTCGATGGTACTAAGGTGCAAGCTCGACGGAACAACCATGTGAATCCCATCCACACTCCCTTAAAACCTGAAAGTTCATTAGGGATGTTAAGCCCTATAGAACCGGCCCAAGGCTAACCAAGAGAGGAGGTGAATTGGTATTTAAAAATTTTTAGGCAAAGCATGAATACAAACCAAATCACCACCAAAAAAATGCGGAAGAAAATAAACGCGGAAGCAGTAAAAATAAGAACATAAGGGTTTATAGTGGTTCGGTCAACTCGACCTACGTCCACTCCCCAGAGGCGCCCTCCAAGTATTGCACTACAATCGTGACTCTCCTTTAGCCCTCATAGCTAGGCGGAGAAGCCTTTACAAACACCTCTTTTTGCCACACCCGACAAGACAAAGAACCTTCCTCCTTTTGCTTCCTCCTGAAGCAGGCAGAGAAAATCGACCACTTGCTGGAACTTACCTCTCCCAACCCTTCCAAGGACAAGAGACTCTAGGGAAGAAGAAGTGGAATAATGCTTGGAGCAACCCTTGTGAATCCCCTCACAAGCTCCCCCTCACAAGATCCTCTCTCTCTCTCTCTCCCTCTCTCTCTCTCTCTCTCTCCTTTAGGTTTTCTTAGGTCAAGACAACAGCCAAGGATGTTTAGAAATGTTGAACAAGAGCTCTTAAATAGAAAAGCTTCAAAGGAGCTCATTAATTGCAAGTTGCCTACTATATCGTCCAGGACGATATTGACATCATCCTGGTCGATCATTACAAATCCCATGAGATCGGCCAGGGCATCGCCCTGAATGTAAACTGGACAATTCAAAATTAGCTTGATCGTCCCGAATGATATCATGATCGTCTAGGCCGATCAGTTCAAATCAGAGGAAAATCGTCCAGAGCATCGCCCTGAATTTGTGTTGGCCGATATTAATCGTCCAGAAGTAACTAAGGGTTTTTGAATAGATCGTCCTGGCCGATCCTGAGATCATCCAGGATGATGTGATTGTATCAATCATCCTTAATTACTTCCTTGATTTGTCTGATTAATTAAGGCATAATTGTGAATATCGTCCAGGCCGATCCAAGATCATCCTAGCCAATTTTCAAAAATATAGAATACCTTAATTGTTTAAGGTGGCAATTTATTTTTGTTTTGATCCTATCGTCTTGTCCGATACACGTATCTTCCATGCCGATTTACTAATGACGGCTGCCTTAATTAAGAACCCATGATTAGGTTTTCTATTTTAAGCCCGATCATCCAGGACGATGTAAATATCGTCCTGGCCAATTTGAGTAAAAATAGAAATTCTAAGTCTCTCAAGTGTGTGTGTGTGTGTAGGATTACTTTGCATTAGTCACACCAAAGATTATAATTGACTCAAGAGGGGAAAAATAAAATTACAAACTGACTCATCCCTAATCTACCACATCTTGAGCTGGCTCCATTTTTCCGTCTGATCTTTGATTCCTGAAAGGTCAGTAGTAAAAGATAGTTCAAGTCAAGTAAGAGTGTTTGCCAATTATCAAAACATAGTTTATAGACCTGAATTTGCAACAATCTCTCCCTTGTTGATGATGGCAAAATACTACGACAAAAATTTAAAAAATAGTAATGTAACATATGGAATCGAAAGTGCAAAAAAATATCCTAAAACTACTCCCCCTTTTGACATCTCAAAAAGGACGGAACCATGAATAAAAGCAAACCACAAGATCCCTTTTTTTTTAATCAAGGCATGATGATGATGTAGTATTCCATGTGCTTGATTTTAAAAATTTGTGAGTTAATGAATTAACAGCATCAATAATCCAAAGAACAGTAGAATATTCAATCATGATTACCCTTAGCTCGGACTTTCTCTTAGGGTAGAATCATCTTTAAAAATCAATGACCTAACTCAAAGAATTAATTGGATATGAGGAAAAAGAATCCATTCATCACTTGGTTTAAGAAAAAATATCTTATAGAATAATGACCCAAAGTAAATTTGTCATAATCGTAAAACAATCGAAATCAAGCATTTGATACATGAAAACTTCTAAGTTTTAAAAAATTTAAAAGGAGAGAGGAGTTTGCATTTTATTTGGCTCATTTTATGCCTCTTGTCAATTAATTGATGCTTGTGCACATCTTTTGCTTTTTGATATATAATTTTTCAATTTGGCGTCATTGCGCACCTTTTGTTGGTATCATTGGCCTTTTTTTATTTTTTCAAGCTCCATTCTCTTTTACAACTCTTAAAAAGTTCTTAGTTGTGAGTATATCTTCTAGATATTAAAGAATAGGGGATCTATCTCTAACATAGAGAAGAATTATCCACAAAATTGAATCAATTAACTAATGACAAGAGTAACGAGGAATCTTGATGTGACAAAAAAACTTTAAGCATTATAAGTACAAGATAGATTTACTTAAGTGAGTTTAGAAAGGATATTAATTTCATACACAATTTTTAATTTTAAATAATTTTTTAATTATAAAAGTAAAATATGCCACTAAAATAGGTTAGAGAAAGAGACACAATCAACAAAATATTTTTACCATTCTAATAGATTAAGAAATATAAAATATTGACTATAAATTATCAAAAGCAAGGACAAGGCATACGATATTATTTCAGCAATGATTTTGAAAGTTAAAAAAAAAATGCAACCAAGTTAAATAAAAAATTAAAAGAAGAGAAAAGAAAATAGAAAGAAAAAAAATGAAAAGTAATGAAAAAGGAAAAAAAAAACAAAGTAAAGCAAACAGAAGATTATGCAGTTATGTCAATCACACCCAATCTGGTCCTTAAAGAGCTGAAAGTGTCGAAGGCCAGTGGTTTAGTAAAGATGTCAGCCAGTTGATTTTCAGTTGTCACGTGATGTAACTCAATGTCTCCCTTAGTCACATGGTCTCTAAAGAAGTGATGTCTAATGTCAATGTGCTTAGTCCTTGAATGTTGGATAGGATTTTTAGAGATGCATATGGCACTAGTGTTGTCACAAAAGATTGAGATGGTGCCTACAGGTAATCCTAAATCCAATACATGTTATTTCAACCAAAGGACTTGGGCCACACAACTTCCAAGAGCAATGTACTCAGCTTCAGCAGTGGAAAGTGCAATAGAATTTTGCTTCATACTAGACCATGAGACCAAAGATTGTCCTATGAATTGACAAGTCCCTGAAGTACTTTTTCTATCAACCTTGCATCCTACAAAATCAGAGTCAGAAAATCCAATAATCTCAAAAGAAGTGTTTTGCGGATCTACGGCTTATAATTTTAATGATATCAAACATTCTTTTTCTCTATGACTGTTTTCTACTAATATTTCAGGTTCACACGATCGGACTACAATTTGGAATCAGCTCAAGATTCGGTAGACTAGGTCTGAGTCAGTTTGTACACATTTTCCTTTCTTGAGTTTATTGTATTTGTTGTGGCTCCTGATGCTTTGTAACCTATAAGAGTTTCTAACTGTTCCCTAGAGTTTACTATTTTTGATAACATCGTCATGGATGATATTTATATCGGCCGGGACGATCTGTTCAAAAGCAGAAACCCTAATTAGGGCATCTTCATTAAAGTAGCCATCATTATACAAAACACATCGTCCTGGATGATTTTGTATCGGCCAGGCCGATAAGCTCAATTCAGAAAGAATCTGCCGCCATATCTACTTAAGAAATTCTTATTTTTGGATATCGGCTTGGTGGATCAGCCTGGACTATAAAATATCGGCCAGGACGATCCAGGTTAATTTTTCCAAAATTTCTCTGGCAATTTTGGAAAGCAATTAATTGTGATTTCGTCCGGGCTGATCGCAAGATCGTCCGGGATGATTAGACATAGTCCAGCTTCATTTCAGGGCGATATTCAGAACGATTTTCCTCATATTTGAACTAATCGGCCAGGACGATATGTCTATCATCCTGGACGATAATGTTGGCAACTTGCATTAATGAGCTCATTTTTAGCTCTTCTATTTAAGTTATGATAAGGCACTTTGTAAGTGTCTTTGGCAGCCATTGTAGCTTCGTTCTTGTGGGAGAAACTTGAAAAGAGAGCTTGAAAGGGAGAGAGGAAAGGGTGGAGTTTGAGAGGGAGAAGATCCTGTGAGGGGGGGAACTCAAGGGAGTCTGGAGGGGATTCCACACGGTTGCTCCGGTAAACTCGCACCTTAGTACCATCAGATTCAAGGCTTGCCTCGAGGTAAGTTCACCAAAGAAGAAGATCTCTTTGCTGTCAAAGGACCCGACGACTCCACCGCACCACGGAAGGTGGAAGTGATTTTGTAAGGGCTTCTCAACCTAGCTGTGGGGGCTAAAGGAGAGACACTTGTTTTAGTGTAATACTTGGAGGGTGCCTCCAAGGAGTGGACGTAGGCCAAGATTTGACCAAACCACTATAAATCCGGTGTGTTATTTTCTTATTATTTGCTTCTGCATTTAATTTCCGCATTTGTTTTTCTTTGTGATGATTTTGGTTTGAGTTTTATCTTTGGTTTTAAAGTTATCCAATTCACCTCTCTCATTGTTAGCCTTGGGCCAGTTCATAAGGGCTTAACATCCCTAATGAACTTTCAAGTGGCATCAGAGCGAGATTCATAAAAATTAGTTTGAAAATTTTTTGAATTTTGATCCATGGCTAACTTTGGGAATCGTAACACTATGGAAGGATATTCTATTACCTTACTTCCCCTATTCGATAACCTATCATTTGATTTTTGGAAAACTCGCATATCTATTTTCTTGCAATCGATAGATTTTTGTATGTGGCATATGATTTTAAATAGTTATTCTTCACCATCACGAGTTTTAGATGGAATTAAAATTGACATTCATTTTAATCAATGGAGTAAGGAAGAACAAATCAATGTTCAATTGAATGCAAAATCTTTAAATTGTTTTTTCTGTGCCTTAAATTCAGAAAATTTTATGTTAATCTCCACGTGCACTACTGGTAAAGAAGTTTAGGATAAACTACACACCATATACAAAGGCACTAGTGAAATCAAGCAATCCAAGTTGAATATGTTAATGCATGATTTTGAATTGTTTTCCATGAAACCTTTTGAAACTATCCTAGACATGTATACTAGATTTATCCAAATTATAACATCATTGCATGCTTTAGGAAAAGAATTTTTAAATTTTAAAAAAGTTAACAAAATTCTTCGTTGTCTACTAAATAAGTTTGATGCTAAAATAATTTCTATTTGTGAATCAAAAGATTTGAATGATTATTCTATTGATAATTTGATTAGCTCACTCATTGTCTACGAGCAAAGTTTGGGTCAAAGAATTTTGGATGCAGGTGAAATGATTGTTCTAAAAGCTGAAGATACAGGAAGAGATAGCTTAGTTGGTGACGAATGCAATGACTTGTCAAGTAAATCACAAAGCTCACCAAAGCATAAGTAAAAGTGGAAAGAGGTAAAAATGGTAAGGATGTTCATATTCCTTCTGACGTTATTTGCTTTCGATGTAGGAAGTCTGAACATATGAAAAATTAGTGCCCTAATTTAAAAATTCTTCATACGAAAGAAAAGGGCAAGGCGAAGCAAAATTTAAACTGGGAAAATAATAAAAGACAAAAAATCTCATGGGTAGATATGGTTTCTGAAGCATCGGACCAGGAGAGAGATAATGGTTAAAATTCGTGTTTCTATGTTGTGTTCTCATTTTTTATGTTTTTTATTTTTATTTTGTATTTTTATTTTGTTTATTCTTTAAAGTTTTTGTTTTCATGAAAGTTTTTCTCTAATCAACACATACATTCACTTTTTTAAAAATGAAAAATCTACTTTTTATTTTTTCTTGAAATCTTTGGTAAGTTGTGATTGATTTCTTTAAAATAGTCAGAGGAAGGGAACTCATGATTTTGTTTCTCTTTCTCTCTTCTTAAAAGAGGTTATTTTACTTTTGATTCAAAATCTTAATCATATTTTAAATTGGATTTTGAAACTATTTTTTTTCATCTCCCTATATTTTTTCTATCGCATAGGAATCTTTTGTAAGATTATTGAATCCACCTTAAAATTTTATTAATCAAGTTGTTCGTGTTATCAATAATTTGGGTTTACTTTAGTTTTGAAAATATAAGAAAGAAAGCATATTTAAAAAAAAAAGTGGCCAATGATGCCAAACCAAAAGATGCAGAATGACGCCAAATAAAAAAAAAATACACAACGTGAATTAAAAATCAAAAGATGCTCAAAGAGCCATTCAAGTGATAAAGGGCATAAAATGAGCCCACAAAAAAATATGCTTATTTTTTCTTATACTACTAAAAGCCTAAGAAAATCCTTGATATGCTCGAAACTTGTACTTGAAAATCTTGGTTCCTGATTCATCAATTCGTGCATTGATCTTCTATTAGATATGTTTTATGAAAAGAGTTTTGAAAAATTAATATTTCTTTTTCCCGTTTATTCCTTGATTTGGATATTGGATTAAAAAGTTTTTTTAGCCTTTAAAAGAACTTGAGTTTGGATTATCAAATTATGAATTTCAAACCTTTTATGGGCTATGCGTTGTCAATCCAATTCTACTAAGTTTTTGATTAAAATCAAGAGGTAACTTTCTCATTTTAAGAATATTTTTTCACTAGATCAGGAAACATTTTTGTCTTTTGTTCGTTTTATTTTTTATTTGTGCCTCCTCTCTTTTTGATAATGTCAAAGGGGAGAACGTAGTGTTGAATTTGTATCCTTTTTTCTTTTCAAAAAATTTAAAACAACAAAAATATTTTTATCTCCCCTATTTTTTAAAGTGTTATTCTAGTGAGGAGGAGATTTGGAGAAAATGTACCTTTTTGCAAATTCAAATTGAAATGTTTGCCATCATCAAAAAGGGGGAGATTGTTCCGGATCTATGGCTTATGATTTTAATGATAGCAAACATTCTTTTTCTCTATGACTGCTTTCTACTAATATTTCAAGTTCACACGATCGGACTATAATTTGGAATCAGCTCAAGATTGGGTAGACTAGTTCTGAGTCAGTTTGTACACTTTTTCCTTTCTTGAATCTATTGTATTTGTTGTGGCTCCTAATGCTTTGTAACGTATAAGAGTTTCTGACTGTTTCCTAGAGTTTACTGTTTTTGATAACATCATCCTGGATGATATTTATATCGGCCGGGACGACCTGTTCAAAAGCAGAAACCCTAATTAGGGCATCCTCATTAAAGCAGCCGTCATTATGCAAAACACATCGTGACATCAGAGCGAGATTCATAAAATTAGTTTTGAAATTTTTTGAATTTTGATCCATGGCTAACTTGGGAATCGTAACACTATGGAGGATATTCAATAAATTACACTACCTCCGCCATCTTCGAAATAACCTATACATTTAGAAGAAGATCTCTTTGGTGTCAAAGGACCCGACGACTCCGCCGCACCGGGGAAGGTGGAAGTGATTTTGTAAGGACTTCTCCGCCTAGCTGTGGGGGCTAAAGGAGAGACACTTATTTTAGTGCAATACTTGGAGGGTGCCTCTAAGGAGTGGATGTAGGTCAAGGTTTGACCGAACCACTATAAATGCGATGTGTTCTTTTCTTATTATTTGCTTCTGCATTTAATTTCCGCATTTGGTTTTCTTTTTGATGATTTTGGTTTGAGTTTTATCTTTGATTTTAAAGTTATCCAATTCACCTCTCTCATTGTGTGCCTTGAGCCAGTTCATAAGGGTTTAACATCTCTAACAAACTTTCAAAGTGCTGTGTCTAGGATACCAAATTCCTAAGCTTTGGGTCCCCAAAAGATATCTAAAAATTCTCTTAACAACAGTCAGGTGGGATTCCTTAGGGTCGGCTTAAAATCTAGCACGAAGGAAAACACTAAACATTATGTCTGGTCAGTTCACAGTCAAGTAGAGTATAGATCCAATCATGCCTCTGTACTTCTTCTGTTTAACGGACTTACCACTTGGGTTCTTATCCAATGAAACACTAAAAGTCATGGGAGTATTAATTGGCTTAGATTTATTCATCTCATACTTCTTCGAAATGTCTTTTATTTATTTTGTTTGATTAAGAAAGGTTCCATCATCCAATTATTTTATGCTAAACCACAAAAAATAGGACAACTCTCCCATCATACTCATCTCAAACTCTTTACTCATTGTCTTAGAGAACTCATCACAAAGTTTTTTATTAGGAGATTCAAAGAGTATATCATCCACATAAATCTGAACAATGAGCAAACCATCTCCAATTTTTCTAAGAAAAAGGGTGGTGTCTACGCTCCCCTTAATAAACTCCCTTTCTAGTAAAAATGTGCTAAGCCTCTCATACCATGCTCTTGGTGCTTGCTTTAAACCATACAAAACCTTTTTTAATTTAAAAACATGATTTGGAAATTGAGAACTTTCAAAACCTTAGGGTTGTTCTATAAACATATCCTCTTTTATTTTCCCATTCAAAAAGGCACTCTTGACATCCATTTGATAAAACTTAAATCCTTTATAACAGGCAAATGCTAATATCACTCTAATGGCTTCCAATCTAGCTACAGGGGCAAATGTCTCCTTAAAATCTATCCCTTCTATTTGGTTATATCCCTTAGCCACCAATCTTGCTTTATTCTTAATCACCACTCCATAATCATTCACTTTATTCTTAAAGACCCACTTTGTTCCAACTACACTTTGTCCCTTAGGTCTTTCTACAAGCTCCCAAACTTCATTCCTAACAAATTGATTCAACTCCTCCTGCATGGCTAAAATCCAAAACTCATTAGTAAGGGCTTGGTTCATGTTGGTGGGTTCAGTCATTGAGATAAAGGTAGAGTGGTTCACCTCCTTCGTAAGTCCATGTCTAGTCTTAACTCCATTAGAAGGGTCTCATAAGATCAAATCCTTGGGGTGACTTGTAGAGTATTTCTAATCTCTAGGTAAGGTGTGAGAAGGTTCAACCCTTTCCTCCAGATCTAAATTTTCTACTCCTTGGGTGACATCTCCTACTCCTTCTATGTTGTGGTGACCTACTTCCTTCCCCAAATTTTCTATTCCACTAGTAATTTCTCCAATATCATCATCATCCTCCACTCCATGCTTATTAGGATCAGACTCATCAAATACTATATGGGTAGTCTCTTTCACCATCAAAGTTCTTTTGTTAAACACCCTAAAAGACTTCCCAACACTAGAATATCCCAAGAACACTCCTTCATCAGATTTACAATCAAATTTTTCCATGTGAGACTTCCCATTATTGTGAATGAAAACCTTACCGAAATTACTAAATGACAAGAGGGGGGGTGAATTATGAAAATCTTTTTCTCAATAAAAATAACCCTAAATAAGAGTTCTATTTTTTTTGTTATTTTTGAAATTTTATAACAAAACTTTAAGCAAGTTTTCTTCCACAAATTTCACCATGCAATAGTTATGAAAATTAAATGCAAGTAAAAAGTAAATGACGTTAAGGAAAAAATACACCAAGAATTTTTAAAGTGGTTCGGTCAAAATATGACCTACGTCCACTCCCCGGAGTCCTCCGCTCCGGGATTTTCACTACCAAAAATAGTTCTCCTTTTGCCCCCCTCGGCAAGGCGGAGAAGCCTTTACAAACCTCCCTTTCACCAACCCGATGTGGCGGAGTGCCAAACTCTGTTTTCGCCCTCCTGGAGACGGCAGAGAACCTTCTCATTTTTCTCCCTCGTAGAGAAGGCAGAGAACCTCGAGGTTACGGATGTAGATGAGCCTTTCCCTTGGAGATCCTCCCTCAAATTCTTCTAGGGCCATAGGAGGAGCAAGATGCAGCAAGTACGGAGCAACCGTGTGATCTCCCTCACACCTCTTCTCCCTCACAACGCTCACCTTCTTCTTCCTCTCTCAACCCTAAAGAATTTCTCTAGAGCTCTCTCCCTTGGAATCCCTCTCTCACCACGTTCACCCCCTCTGTGATTATTACTGAAAAAAGACTTGATTGACATCTAAAACGGGCTCCAAAAACCTCTAATTTCAAAAGTAGCTGTTACTGTTCGTATAGTACGATTCAACATCGTATAGTATGATCTTTATAAACAGACTTCGTCCTGGTACAAAGATGTACGAACAGTTAAAAAAATTATTCGTACTGTACTATATAATATCGTATGATACGATCCATAAAATACTATTCGTACAGGACGATGGTATGGACGACCAGATGTCATCTTTGTTCATCTATGGTACGATCACTATCATATAGTACGATGAGAAAAAAACCAAGAGATCGTCCAGGACGATATTCGGTACGATCAAACTTCATCTCTGTTCATCGTATGGTACGATCCTGTTCGTACAGTACGATATTCAAAATTTAATTAGGCCTGGATTTCATGCACTAATCACAGATTAATTTAAGTAAGTATTTTAAATAGATCGTACAGTACGAAACTATTCGTACAGTACGAATGACGCAAAATCACTTACTTAAACAAACCCTATGGCTAGGGTTTTGGATCTAAACATATCTTACATTACGAAACTATTCATACAGTACGATCTATTCACAGAATTGTCCACATAGCTCGGATCATACGGTACGAATTAAAATCGTACCGCACGATCTCCAAAGAAGAAATTCTAATACATTTTGCATTTAAAAACAAACTCCCCCCCTGTGTGTGTGCATGGTTGCTCTTATTCTTATGTATTTTGTGGTCAGACTCAATAAAATAAAAATAAAATAAATAGAAAAATACAATGTCTGACTCATACTTCTAATCTACCCATTCTTGAGTCTTCCTTTCGTCCTGAGTCACTTGTGATCTTCCTGAAATGTTAGTACTCAAGGACAATAACAAATAAAATAATATTCAATGAAAAGTTTTTCTAAAACACTCATTATTTGGCATCATCAAAATCTCAAGCTCGGGGTCATTGGTTGCAATAATCTCCCCCTTTTTGATGATGTCAAATAATTTGTTGCAAGTAAGTACAAATAACATTTCTTTTATTTTTTTATTTATATTTTTTTGTATTTTTTTTAAATTAAACACAAGAAAAAAAGGGTACCAAAAGCAAGTATAAAACAAAAGAGGAATGCATTTAGATAACAAGCACAATAATAAGTACAACAAACTTCTCCCCCTTTTGACAGCACAAAAAGGAGGAGCAACTAAAGCAAAAAGCAAAAGAAAGAAACTACAATACAAACACAAAAAATCTAAGCATATGGGTCCTGATCAGTTGGTGGTGGAGGTGGATTTGGTTGAAAATATTGAAAGAGAGCATCGAAGCAGTGATCAATTGCAGTAAAACGTTCTCCAAACCATTGCATATCTGTCTCGTGTTGCTGATGTTGTTCTTGAATATGCATGTTAAGACGAGTCTGTAGCTGGTCGAAGCGTGCGACCAAATCATCGTTAGGGTGTGCTTGTGTAGGTGCTCGGGGTGCGGCATGGCATCGTGGTCGAGCTGGAGCTGCTGCTGGGGCATCTTCTCCTTCTTCTTCATCAAAGACTGGTTCTTCAGGCTCGTGTCCCCAATGAAAGAGAATACAGAAGGAAGCATCCATATAAAAAATAGGAAGGATGTCGGGTTCACCAGGGTAGGACAATTGATATTTATTGTGGAGGATATATCCTATTAGGTGACCAAGAGCTAGATTCTGTTTCCGTCGGGTGGTAGGTAGACGAACAAAAGTCATATGGTGAATGTAGTTGCTAATTAAATCAACCTCATCAAACTTTATGTTGGACATAATAAGATAGGTAGCGAAGGATAAGGTCGGGGTCAGATTGATACGGTCGCCACCTTTGGGTATTATTGAGGTTCGAAGGACATGTTGAATTATGCGGGCATTTCGAGTTAAGTATTGAACTAGAGGTTGGTGTTGATGGAAAGTAGCATTCCTAAGGACTCTATTAACATCACTCCAATCAAATTCATCAGTAAGAAATGAGCGAACCATAGGTCATTCAGTGGACAACCCAATATATTGGGCAATGTCGGCTCTAGTGATCTCAACATTACGGCCACAAACAAAAGAGTGAAAGGTGGTGTTGTCGATGGTGTAGGTGAGGTTAGTAAAAAATTTGAAGAGAAGTTCAGAATTGTAAGGAAATGCCAGGGTGAGTAGGAATTGGAAGGTGGTGGAAGCAAAGAGGCCTATTACCTCGAAATTGAGAGCAGCCTGATTGAACATTTTTTAAGGAGAAATTTTGCAGGCTTTATATCGGTGGTAGGCTTCCTCATTTTCAGTATTCAGAAAATGAGCAAGTTGGCGATTCGACGAGGATGAGTTTCCAGCAGTCATCCAACCTCGTTTAGACATTGCAAGAGGGCACGAAATTGAGTGAAGGAGTGAGTGAGGAGTGGTTTGAGTGAAAAGAACAGCCTAGACAACAGTACTTATAGGAAATTTTGACAATCATATAGTACGATCTATTATCGTACAGTATGATAGCCAATTAATATCCTGACCGGTCGTTTCAGGAAAAGGCAGTCAAATCGTACAGTACGATAAGTATCGTATAGTACGATCAGGCGAATTTCGATCATCCTGAGGCCCTCAGTACGACTTTTGACCAAAAGTTTTGTATAGTGCGAACAGGTGTATCGTACAGTACAATCCATAATAAATATCGTACCAAACACTTTAACTCATATTTATTCTGTGTGCTGATGTGTATCGTATCGTACTAAGAAGAGATATCGTACAAGACGATAGGCAATAATATCAGACGAATATCGTACAGTACGATGTAGGTCGTACAATACGATTAACAGAGCAGAAATCTGCTTGTTGGTGGACGTTATGTGGATTAAGATGTATCGTACGGTACGATATGTGTATCGTACAGTACGATGAACAGACAATGCAGAGTTTTTGTGTGGTGAGTGTGTGATGATCAGGAGCAGCCTTATTTTTTTTTTTTTTTTTTATACAGTTATATCTATGACACCTAATCTAGTTCTCAATGTGCTAAAGGTGTCGAAAGCTAGAGGTTTAATGAATATGTCTGTCAATTTATCTCCTGTAGCGATGTGATGTAATTATATATCTCCCTTAGCGACATGATCTCTAATGAAATGGTGTCTAATGTCTATGTGTTTCGTTCGAGAGTGTTAAATTTGGTTCTTAGAGATATAAATTGCACTTGTGTTGTCACACATGATCGAGATGGTTCCAACAGGTAGTCCAAGATCAAGAATTTATTGTTTTAACCATAATACCTGTGCAACACAACTTCCTACTGTGATATATTCTACCTCGACTGTGGAAAGTGCTACTGAGTTTTGCTTCCTACTGGACCAAGAAACTAATGATTGTCCTATGAATTGGCAAGTATCAGAGGTGCTTTTTCTATCTATCCTACATCCTACAAAGTCAGAATCTGAGTACCGTAGGACTTCAAAGGAAGTGTTGTGTCTGGGATACCAAATTCCTAAGTTTGGGGTGCCTAGTAGATATCTAAGAATTCTTTTGACAGCAGTTAAATAAGACTCTTTAGGATCGGCTTGGAAACGGGCACAAAGGCACACACTAAACATTATGTCCGATCTACTGGCAGTCAGGTAAAGAAGGGATCCAATCATTTCTCTATATTTTTTCTGATCTACTAATTTTCCATTAGGATCTTTATCTAATTGGATTGTCGAACTCATTGGGGTGTTCATGGGTTTTTGCACTATCCATTTCATATTTCTTAAAAATATCCTTAATATACTTTTGATGGGCTAAGAAAGTTCAATTATCCATTTGTTTTACACTAAATCCAA